>NW_026267193.1:1034173-1037194 GCF_000697945.3 Frankliniella occidentalis | reverse complement strand
TGATGAAGGCGAAGATTGAGGTGATGAAGGAGGCGATCTGTATGTGCGCCAGCTTGGCCGAGAAGTAGCCGGTCAGGCCGTGGGTGACGAGGCGTAGCCGCCGATGCTTGGCGACCACGTCCTGCACCAGGTCCAGCGTCCTGCCGGGGGCGTCCGTCACCCTGAGCCGCTGTGCCAGGGCGTGGTGCAGCCCGGTGGGCACGGCAAGCGACAGGACCAGGGCGACCATGAAGCACACGACGTTTGGGATCCACACGATCCACACGGCGCCGTAGAAGAGCCGGCCGAAGAGCGCGCCCCAGGCACCAGCGTACGGCACGAACGGCCACAGTGGCGCGAAAGTCTCCTCGGAGAGCAGCGTGTCCAGGCACATCTGGACGTAGAGGACAACGATGTAGGTTGTGCTGACCGCGGACAGCACAACGCTGGTCCGTCTCGTGTGTACCACCCACGTCTGTGTGTTCAAGGTATTTTTTTTTAGAGAATACAACACTGCAGGGTCGGGAATGTTACTTTAACGAATGACGAATTTACGTTAAAGTTTTACTTAACGTTAAGGTACCGCGTTGTTGTTCGTTGTTTTTGTTTTCAGACTGACCCCAATAAGACTGTCTCTACCTGAAGCAGCCCCCCCCCCCTCCCCTCGCTTCTCCTCTAGAACAGGGCAGCAGGGGCTCGGGTGTGATGTGTCTATTGCGACGACCGCTGCGCTCAGCTTCGTCCCCGCCGCCCCCCTCCCCCCTCACCTCCGCTGTCTCGGCTCCGTGGCCTGTTCGAGGGGACTGTCCTTTTCTTCGCCCTCCTGTTGTTTTTTTTTGTTTTTGTTTTTTTGTTTTTTTTAATGATCGGTACGTTATTGAGAAGACAGTAACGGCATAATGTCATTATCGAATAAACTGGTAAGTACAGGGTGGTCCACAGACCATGCGTATGCTGTACCGCATGCAGGCGAGCGGGTGGGCTTGCCTACCCTCGCTCACCGCGGCGCCTTATGGCCCCGTACAAGTATGCAACCCGGCCGCACGCCTGCATCCGGTACAGAATAAGCAAATAAAGGATTGGGTCTTTGGACCCCCTGTACATGCCATGTACACTTATTTAAAGTATACAATCGATGTACACATTTTAATTGACAGAGTACCCGAACCCATTTTATCCTAGGTTTTTAGCCAGCCCTTCTGCTTTTAAAAAAGCATTAAAGCGGGCTTATGCAACCGCTCTCGTGTCCGTCCGTCCGTCCGTCCGTCCGTCCGTCCGTCCGTCCGTCCGTCCGTCCGTCTGTCTGTCTGTCCGTCCGTCTGTCTGTCTGTCTGTCTGTCTGTCTGTCTGTCTGTCTGTCGTCTGTCTGTCTGTCTGTCTGTCCGTCGTCCATGTAAGAGGAAGGAGATGAGCAAGAGGTCTGCAAATTTCAGGGTATCTTAGGGGTCACTCCTGGACAACGAAACGCCTGGTGCAAATCCTGTCGACCATCCGTAAGGGGGTGAAAGGGGGTAACAAAGAAATAGGGGTTGGTCCAAAAAGTAGAAAATCAAATTTTTTTTTATGGTCCCCTAAGGGGTTAATCGTGAAAGTAGAATCCTTTGCCCTAAATTTCGTCCGTTTGCCTCTATCTTGCACCGTTTGGGCGCTAGAGAGGTTTTTACGACGAAAATACGGTGAAAATGACCACGTTGCACATGAAGACGTACAAGGAGGCGTCCAATCGTAAAATGTCAGAGGAAGTACCCCCCCAAAACAGCACATTCTGAGTTTGTTTGTGCCCTCCGATTTGCCGTATCTTTAACCGTTTAGGAGCTAGAGGTAGATATATTGAAAACAATTGCAAAAAGTCAAGTTTAAAGACTGTTTGACAAACAATAATATACAATCTAGGGTTGCGAAATTACCGGTAACAATCAATGTTACCGTAAATTACGGTAAAAATCGTAATTTACCGGAAATTTTGGAAAAATTGGAAAAATTCAATTTGAAGCAGAAAAATTGGCAATATACTATTTCTTGGCGATCGAAATTCGTGTGTACTGCCTAAAAAGTGACGGAATAGCCGGTCTTAGCTATACTTATCGGAATATTTGTGTTTTTCATCTTGTTCTCATCAACATCAGTTGTATATAGAGTTACCAGAAGTACACCTATAAAAATCGTTACTCAAAGCTATGCCTTTTAAACTTCAGAATAATGACAAATTTGCTATCTGGTCTCTGAAAAGTGACTAAAAAGGTGATAATATGTCATATTTACTATTCCAAATGAGACTTTTGCTTCTGAAAAGTGAGTTTTTAACTCATTTTGTAGGGTTATTATTACCGTTTTTTTCAACGTTACCAAGCTTCTGGTAAATTACCGTAAATTACCATTTTTTCCGGTAACGTTACCGGTAACATTACCGGCCGTCGCAACCCTAATACAATCTGGGCGTGATCTTTTTTTAAATTCTTAAGCAAAGCAGAAGGGTGGGGTGTAGTCACGGTGTTGCCCCGTTACAGTCTTTTGTCATGTCAAAGGAGCAAATTTCTAGGGCCGCAGGCCCCCTACCGGACGCGTTAGTTTACTCTAATATGCCAAGTGATTTACCGGTCACATTATTTATTTGATTATGCACTTCGGTAAATCGCGAGACTGAAATGCAGAGGGGCCCACGCAGGGGGTGTCCAACAACAAGACACCCTAGGCTTGGCCTGGACCCTTGTGCAGGGAAAAGGGTGCCAAACCAAAAGGTGTCCAGCAGCTGTGCGACTTAAGTTGCACAGGTTTTAGGGTCGGGCACCTTTTGTCGCAGTCGTTGGACACCCCGGATTTACAGCGTACAGGGTGGGTGATCCGTGCCGTGTTTTTTTCTGCTTATACTGTACCGGATTCTTGCGTGCGGAGGGGTTGCATACTCGCACGGGGCCATAGGACGACTTGGTGAGCGACGGTAGGCACGCCCGCCGGCACGCATGAATCCGGTACAGCATAAGCAGAAAAAAACACGAGGTACATCACCCACCCTGTACAAGTGCGTTTTGCCTGGTGTAACAT
>NW_026267193.1:1023092-1033089 GCF_000697945.3 Frankliniella occidentalis | reverse complement strand
CACGGATCAGAATGTAACGAGACTGGGTGCACTCCACATGGGGAGGGACAATGTTTTGCTAGGTTGGATGTATCTCTGTGCACATCTTCATCAGATACGAATTTGTCTGTAGTACACATTGTACCTAGGAGGTAAAAATTCTTTACATTGTATGTAACATTGATACAACTTTGTATCTGTTTTAGATGTGACAAGGACACAGCCTGCGTACAAAGTTCCTTTACAATTAACGTTTCCTGGGTAGAGAGATTTGAAAGCGCCTGCGAAGCGTTGGCTAGGCCGACCCGCCGGCTGGTTTTGAGCGCTGCCTCGATCCCGGGCGTGCTCCACGAAAACCCCGCCGTGACGCCCGCACTCAACCTGCTGATCGTCGTGTGCAAAAACTGCTGCCTTTGTCGTACGACATGTTATGTTACGTACTGCCCGATGACATGCTGAGTAGCTCCTCGGCGGGACAACCCAAGGAGCTTTACCGCAGGTATATCCTGAGGAGTAACTTCTCAGTACCTTAACTCAAAAGTACCTCCCAATCAGATCCCGGCCAAGATGTCCATGTGGTCGTGCTGCACAAGACATCCTGATTTGCTCCAAGGCATGTACTTTTGGGATGTCCCAGTAGCACGTGTGAGGGATTCGTGTGGGATGATCCCAAACTCCTCCCAAAAGTAAATGGGAGCTGCTTTGTTGACTGGGTTCCAGCTTCGAGTGAGTAGTCCTCTGGGCGCGCCCACCATTGTGCCGGGCCGGCGCTGAGGTTTGCATTTGAAAGGCACGGCCGCCCTATTGTTCCAGCGTCCGCATTCGAGTCGGCGTTCCGGGACACGGCGCTGCGTCCCGCGACGCCCCTGCACGTGGTGGGCCTGTCGCCCAGGAGTTGCAACGTGTGCAGCAACTGGCTCACCGCTCGGCACCGGACCTACGGCAAGCACCCCTCGGCCGAGGCGGCGTCCTGCGCGACCTGCGCCGAGGCGCGCGCCACCTGCGCCTCCATGCCTGCCGCCGCCACCGGCCTGCAGTACGTTTGCGTGGGGCGGTAACCAATGACGGACTTGGTTCGTGTATTACTTTGTCAAAAATCAATAAATGATAAAACAGTAATTTTATAAGAAAGTTTTCTCTTGCTTCCGCTTCCGCTCTGAATGAACCGTCCATGTTTTCTGGAGATCCGAGCCGTGTCACCGGTAGCTGTTTTTGTTTGCGTCAGTCCCGCTCCGCACAGCCCTAAATCCCCACCTCAGGAGGACCCCACCGAACACCCAGAAAATGGTAACCTTGTCACAAGGCTATATGCGTTGCTTCAACGCTATTTTTTCCTCAAAAAATACAAGGAAAATTGTCTTTGACTTAAGGCAAACTGCGTTAAAATAAAGTAAAAATTTCCTTAAATCAACTTAATTACCTTGAAAATAACGGAAAAACCTTGAACTAAGGTCAAAAATTAGCTTGTATTTTTTTAAAATAAATTTTCATGGTTTAAGGATAACATTGTCTGGGTGAATGAATTTGGCTGCAAGTTGTGCAACGATCAGCAGATGACACGTGGTGTGGATGAGATTAGGACTTTCAAGTAAAAACAACAAAAATAGTGTCTTCTCACTCTCGCCCGAGCCTTACGGGGAAGTCTCTGCCGTGCGATAATGTTCGTTCTTCTTCAGGGGAAAGGCTTGCGGCCACTCGAGGGTTCTTAGCACTGAAGTGTCGTCCTTTCTCAGTCCGCTCTCCTGTGGAAAAGCGATCCAGTGCAACGCCCTCGTGTCCATCTGTTCCAGTAGAGGAAGATAAGCTTGAAACCCCAAGGGGCGGAGGGGTGTCAAATCGTGTGTACACTTCACCTGTATTTCTTGTGCATTTTTCAAACATTTTCGCGTGTATTAATTTCCATATATTTCTGAAGATTTCTCTGTATGTTAGAGGATTTTTTTGTGTTTGTTTATTTGTTATTATATTTTTTTTGCATATATGTGCACACGATTTTTTTGAGTTTGCTGCCCCACCTCCTTACTGCCAACGCAAGGAAGCGGAGCTGCGAACTCGACGGGGCCCGCGTGCGCGGAGTAGCGCCGCTACAGGTGGCGGGCCCCCGCGCGCAAAAGGGGAGCGCAGAGCGCAAGGAGAAGAGGCGGCCTGTCGAATTTACGTCCCCACACTCACTTTATATCTTATCAATAAAGTCTTTCAGAGAAAAAATGAAACAGCAGAAGGTATCGTAAATCCCTCTTATCAGTGTAAATAGTGGTGATGGTGTCTTGACAAAGCAAACACCGGTAAGAATTGAGATCATGAAAAAGTATGATTGTTAAATGACACCGTTTCGACGCAACGGATCGTTTTGACATCGTTTCGAGAGATATCATTTCTCACTGGGTAGGTTACGTGCTCTTCAGTGTGCCTTATCACGAACATGTCGACACCGCTCCCAGTCTGACGACCAAAAGAACGTCTGTTTTTCGCAGATTAATTTGGCACATTGCGGGAGCTCGGCGCCTGCGAGACTCAGCATAGGCCACCCCGCAGTACACACATGCCCTATAAGCAAGATATGGCCTACCTACCGGGCGCTATGAGAGCTCGCAGAAGGAGCTGATCTAGCTCGCAGAAGGAGCTGATCTGGTCGTACACTGTAAAAAAAATCTACAGCAGTTACAACAGTGTTTAAACTGATAGTTGGAATAAACACAAAAATAAAAAAAAAAAAGTTCCGTTCAGGAACGGATCGTGAAAGCAGATGATACGAATTCAAGAATTATTCCAGTCTATAATATTTCAGTGGGAGATCACAGGACGCATTCTGCAGAAGTACATAGATAATTTACAAATCTTGATTCACATTTAATTACGTATTTATACACAAAAAGATTTGGGTTGTGTTCTGTGTCTCCTATACTTTGTAATGTTTTGAAGGGTCTAAGACCAAGTTAGTGTGAAGAGGGGCGTAGAGACAGTTTGCGAGTGATACTTCTCAATAGAGAAATGGTTTGAAAATAATGTTTCTGAATTCATTTAGTTTTGTCGCTTCATAGAGAGTTTGAATTACCGCGCCGCCAAGCCGAGCTCCGAGCTGCGCTTCGAGCCGAGTGACGAGCCGAGTCTGCCGGAGGGAGGGGGAGGGGGAGGGGAGCCTGCGTATAGGGCTATGGGCTGTGCGGCATGGGCACGGTCGGAGCGCGGGGGCCGCATCCCGCGCCCTACAGACTACTGGATGACGTCATGCCTGGTGCCTCTCAGCGCTCCGCATGAGAGTACAAGCAATGATACATAGTTAAGTAAAGTATTATTACTTTCAGTTGTGTATAATGTATCATCTGCTAAAAACAAGCTACTTATGAACTATTTTGTGTTGTTGTTTTACCAATTACTGGTCTTGCACTGTCATGACACATCACTTTTATATTAGCAAAATGATAAGAACGTTTCCCTTTCCTCTTTTTATTTCATTTTTCCTAGCCTTCATACCGCTGAGAGGGGTGGCGATAAATCGTTTAATTGATAATAGATCGAATGTCCTATTGCTCAGGTTCAGGCGGATCACCAAGCTCACTAGAGACGACTCGGGGTGGACTAGTCCGGGCCTGCGGTATAAAACGGCCGTTAAAGCTTGTCGCGCAGCAGGCTGACTACCTTCCACACCTTGCCCAAAGCCTCTCCCGCTGCAGCGAGGCTGAGCCGCCCCACTCCCCTGCAGCTCAGGGCGGGGGTGGCGCTGGCTGTCAGCATGACGAGGGCTAGCGCACGGGCCTCCGGTAGGCTCACGCTACCGCCGGTGGCGGCGTGATAGGCGGACCTTGCCAAAGAGGCGCTCGAGTCGGAGAGCTCCTGGCTGAGGTACGAGTACTGGAGGAAGTCGCTGACGATGGGAAACAGGAAAACGGCCGTCGTGAAGCTCACGTCGCCACAAATCACCTGGGTATTAACAAAAGGGTGCATTACGTCCCAGCCCCTGCTGCCGTGGAGCTGTAGAATAGACTCGTTCAAAACGGAATTGCTGGTTTTGAATTTCATTTTAACACACAATTAAACAACAACCTGCCTGATCCTGAATCATTACTGCACGCATGGAGCTCTTGAGCTTCCAGTTTTGCGTCATCATGCACAAGTAAGAAACATGTAACCGGGCCAAAACTGCTCAAATCCCAAGGAAAACGGGGTTCTCACGAGGACCTCGTTGTGACCTTTTTATGATTTACGAGGTCACGATGCTTGCACTTAACTCACTGGTGACCTCACAAGTGCAAAAATCGTGACCTCTGAGGTCACAATGAGGTCTTCGTAAAAGGAACGTTTTCCTTAGGAACACGGTTTTCCCACAAGAACCCGTCTCAGTTCGTTTAGTTTTTAGGTGATGATATTTCTTAAGCCATATTTACAAATTCATTTATATTTCTAACATTGATTCTCGTAGTCCTTTTTACCACATTGTATAAATTGTGTCTTTCTGCGTGCCATAAAAGTCACCACCCGTCGTGTCGGCGGCGTGTTCCGAGGCGTGTCTTTTTTTCACTTCGGCTTGCGCTCGGCTTGCGCACCTATGGTCCGGCGATCGGAGCAACCCCCCCCCCCCCCCCAAAAAAAAAGGAAGAAAAAGGCCACCATGTTCTCCAGACGTTGCTGGCCAACCTACGCTGATGAAGGCGAATATTGTGGTGATGAAGGAGGCGATCTGCATGTGCGCCAGCTTGGCCGAGAAGTAGCGGGTCAGGCCGTGGGTGACGAGGCGCAGCCGCCGATGCTTGGCGACCACGTCCTGCACCAGGTCCAGCGTCCTGCCGGGGGCGTCCGTCACCCTGAGCCGCTGTGCCAGGGCGTGGTATAGCCCGGTGGGCACGGCGAGCGACAGGATCAGGACGACGACGAGGCACACGGTGGTTGGGAGCCACACGAGTATACAGACGACGTAGAAGAGCCGGCCGAAGAGCGCGCCCCAGGCACCAGCGTACGGCACGAACGGCCACAGTGGCACGAAAGGCTCCTCGGAGAACAGCAAGTCCAGGCACATTTGGACGTAGAGGACAACGATGTAGGTTGTGCTGATCGCGGACAGCACAACGCTGGTCCGTCTCGTGTGTACCGCCCACGGCTGTGTGTTCAAGGTTAATGTTTTAGAGAATACAACACTGCAGGGTCGGGAATGTTACTTTAACGAATGACGAATTTACGTTAAAGTTTTACTTAACGTTAAGATACCGCGTTGTTGTTGGTTGTTAGTTGTTTTTGTTTTCAGACTGACCCCAATACGACTGTCTTTACCAGGAGCAGACCCCCCCTCCCCCCCTCCCCTCGCTTCTCCTCTAGAACAGGGCAGCAGTGGCTCCGGCGTGATGTGTCTATTGCGACCGCTGCGCTCAGCTTTGTCCCCCCCCCCCTCACCTCCGCTCTCTCGGCTCTGTGGCCTGTTCGAGGGGACTGTCCCTTTCTTCGCCCTGCTGTGGTTTTTTAAAATGATCTCTACGTTATTGAGAAGACAGTAACGGCATAACGTCATTATCGAATAAACTGGTAGAGTAGGGTGGTCCACAAACCATGCTTATGCTATACCGCATGCAGGCGAGCGGGCGGGCTGCGGGCTTGCCTACCCTTGCTCACCGCGGCGCCTTATGGCCCCGAGCAAGTATGCAACCCGGCCGCACGCCTACATCCGGTACAGTAGAAGCAAATAAGGGTTTGGGTCTCTGGACCCCCTGTACATGCCATGTACACTTTATTAGTATACATGTACACATTTTAATTGCCAGAGTATCCAAACCCATTTTATCCTAGGTTTTTAATTTTAAAATAGCTATACAGACGGGCAAATAACAAATCGTTAGTCAAATTGTTCGCTTAAGCGAGGCAGCCTACCTTGGGCAATCTGATGTACACATACCCTGGCAATCCAGGGCAAATCTTCCGCAATTCCGCAATCTTCTGATTTAGGGTCCAAAAGCCCTGCGTTATGCCTTACTGGGTGGGTGATCCGCCCCGTGTTTTTTTTCTGCTTATACTGTGCCGGATTCTTGCGTGCGGACGGGTTGCATACTCGCACGGGGCCATAGGGCGCCATGGTGAGCGACGGTAGGCACGCCCGCCGGCACGCATGAATCCGGTACAGCATAAGCAGAAAAAAAAAACACGGGGCGGATCACCCACCCTGTACAAGTGCGTTTTGCCTGGTGTAACATGAGTTTTATGAACAACAAAAGTATTAACATTTCACGACCAATCTGTCAATTTTGACAGTCTGGTGTACAACTTGACAAAAAAGTTATTGAGGCCACGCAAGGTTAGTCTGTATCAAGTGTTACGGGTAGTCTTTATTGGAAGGTAAGATTGCTCACGAAAGTCCAAAGGTGCTTTACTTCCACTTCCGTAAGTTGGCCTTTGCTTGCAATGGCCTCGAGAACAAGCACCAAGGCACTACCAAGTACGAGTGACGCCCGAAGAGGTTTAAAATATCACCTTTAGTGAGATAAAATATGGAATCTACTCACCTTTTCTCCCGGATCAGCCTTCATCACCTGGACCAGGCTCCTTAACTCGCGCATCAGGACCCAGAGCCGCGGGTGGCGGGTCACGAGTACACACTGCAGTGTGGAGTAGCCGATAAAAAAGTTACTGGTGGACTGCAGAAGCGACTGGACTGAGGTGGCTGACTGCCGCACCGTGTCCAGGCACACAAACGCGAGGAACAATATCGCGAAAGACAGAGGCAGCTGGAAATATAAGATCAAAAAACATATGTTTCTTCAAAAAACAAAGTAGGAACACTTTTTGAAGGTTTACACATGAAATTCGGCGAATTTCTGGGGCATTGTGGGTGTAATCCCTGTAATCACGTAATTGCACTCACACAATGCAACTCAGCAGACACCATGCGTGAGAATAGAGGAGGCAAGGTTTCACGCAATTTCAGCCGTCAAAACTTTTGCGACTGATAGTACTTCTAGCTTTTCCGTTCGCGTTTGGAGGGAGAGAGTTCACGCACCCTGCTCCGCATGACGAGAAACACTAATCGCTGCTGTTGACTTTCTTCAAGGCTCAGCCAGGACAGGGAGAAGGTGAGCTGCATGTCGCAGGCAAAGAGGCACAACGGCTCCGGGCGGGCCTGGAGGGCGGGCCTGGAGGGCGGGCCTGGAGGGCGGGCCTGGAGGGTGGGCCTGGAGGGTGGGCCGAGGAATAAGATCGAAGAGGCATCCTTTACCAACACGCTAGGCTAGTGTATTATTCGTTACCTAATTGCCAAAATGGCCCTCTGCTTGTGTGGTGCTGAAGAGTCGCAACAGCACGCACGGATCAGAATGTAACGAGACTGGGTGCACTCCACATGGGGAGGGACAATGTTTTGCTAGGTTGGATGTATCTCTGTGCACATCTTCATCAGAGACGTTAGTGTTAGTGCGTAGGTACACATTGTAACTAGGAGGTAGAAGGTAAAAATTCTTTACATTGTATGTAACATTGATACCAATTTGTATCTGTTTTAGATGTGACAAGGACACAGCCTGCGTACAAAGTTCGTTTACAATTAACGTTTCCTGGGTAGAGAGGTGTGAAAGCGCCTGCGAAGCGTTGGGTAGGCCGACCCGCCAGGCAGCTGTGTGGAGAAGGCTGCCCCCTGGGCACCGGCAGTGATGATGAGATCGAAGTCGTTACTGTCCCTCACATTACCGAGGGGGCCACAACTCTTCGATTTAGGATGTACACAAGATTACGTAATTACAGGGAATACACGTGAATTTTCAGCTATTACACATGAATTTTGTTGAATTTCTGGCTAGGAAAATCACCGCTTTTACGCCTCGGATGTGGGCAACCCAATCGGCGTCAGCAACGCCCCCAGCGGTGGCCGTTGCAAGCAGGCGCACAACAAAACACGCTACAGCACCACAGCAAACGCAAACTAAACGCTTTCGGACGGACTAGACGAAGAAACGTCTTAAACGCCTTTATTCCCCATTTCTAAACATCTATACTCCATAGTTTTTACTAATATTAAGGATCAAATATCAAGGAACCCGATTATCCAAAAATATCGGTACTTTCTATTATTTTAGGAAAAGTTCGTATAACCTATGTTTTTGAGAATGTGTCCAGAATACCGATATTTTGACAAAACATGTCCCTATTTCTTTCCTCTTTCCGAAAATATATGGTTTTACCGTAATTTATGCTGCTTTGGCCGTTTTACGGCAATTCAAACCGCCGATCGGTCGATCGATCGACCGATCCACCGATCCGCCTCTCTTAAAGAGATAGCCCTCAATACTGAGCCACGGATGCCGGCCGCTCTGCCCGCCCGCCCCCTATCTCTTCCTCTATGTGATAACGCTAGTCCGCCGAATTGCAAGATAGCAAGTAACAAACAGCCATAAGCAAACAAATATGAGCGAAAATTAGGACACAGACATATCCTTAAATTTGTATCATCAGTTCTCACGATACGTCCCTTTACATAGCTAAATAACTAAATATGGTCGAACCAATCAAATTATGTCAGAAAGGCTAGACTAAATAATTTCACAGAGCAAAGAGCAATTTCTAGAGCTGAACTATTATCGGTTTTGAATTTTGTTTTCTGGACTAAAAACTGTCTAAAAAATGTTTTCCGTACAGAGCTATGTGGCGCGTTGGCACGCGCGTCTGCCGAGCGCTGCCGTCGTCCGTCTCTGCTGAGACCGAGCCGAGTCTAACGGGATCGTCTAAAAATGAACGTCTAGAGTCAGTTAGCCTTGCTACCGCAGCGCTCTACGCTAACACCGTGCTCGTTAAATTCAGCACACTTTCTAGATAGTCTTGTCGCTTGCGTTAGAGGCTGCGCCACTTTATCGCTCATGCTGATATTGTGAGTACTTTAAAGTATGAATAAAACACTTCACAATTCTCTTGAAGAAGCCTCAAGTGCCCCGAAGCGAGTCTTATCGCCTTCGACTCGCCGTGGATCGCCAGAAAGAGAATATCTCGTTAGTTGCTCTGGTCGCAACTGGTGCCCGGCCCATGTGTGTGTGGGTACCATTCGTATTATCTGCTGGCCATAGTGGGAAATGCACCATTTCAGGATAAATTATTCGGGCTTGCGAGGTTTGTAGAAGTGCTGAGGGGGGGGGGGGCTTAGCTGAGTGGTGTGGACGGTCGGAATAAATACACCGACCACGGTTTGGATCGTCGTCACTTCAGCGCCAGCACCAGGACGACAGCCATCGTCAACCAGACATCAAACGACCCACGATCAATCCATAATAATGTAAGTTGTTCTTCTGCTCTACACTGTAAAAGTCTTAGGACAACCATTGTGACTAGTGGCGGACTTCTGTGTGCCTGTAATGCCAGTGTGTCTGCAAGTAATGCCTTTTAATTCAAAGTTATTGAATAGATTTTGAAAAATAAAGGTAAAAGGACGACGTAGCTATACGCTAAATAAGGGCTCCTGTGACACGCTGGTTAGGCCATCCCGCCAAACACCTGTGTGAAGCCGGTGACCTGCCTTGAGCTGGATATTGCATGGCGTACAGTCACGAATACATTTTCCCCCGCTAAGTCAGGCGGTGACTTGACAGTTACGACTTGTCGAACTTGCTTAGCATTTAGGTGAGACGAAGACCCGCCACCTTACCATATGGCGCTCCTCTGTTTGATTTCAGCAACCATGGCACCCAAATACACGCTCCACTACTTCGATGTCACCGCCCTTGGGGAGCCCATCAGATTCCTGTTCGCCTATGGCAATATTAAGTGGGAAGATATCCGCTACGACGATGATCAGTTTGAGAAGGTTAAAAGCAGTGAGTAACCTTTTAAATATAGTAATTGTATTTCAAGTTTTAAGCCTACTCCAACATATTGATACTTGATACTTCTTCCTCCACAGAAATGCCTTTTGGACAGATGCCGGTTTTATATATTGACGACAAGGTTTATGCCCAATCAACTGCAATCAGTCGATACCGTTAAGGCTTGAGTCTTTGAGAGTGTAGACTATCGATGACTCACGCCTCGCCACGCGCGGTCCCGTGGTCCCGGTGTCAGC
>NW_026267193.1:1016244-1017143 GCF_000697945.3 Frankliniella occidentalis | reverse complement strand
CACTGCCTGATATAGTACCACGAATGGCCCGACTGCACCATCCCGAGTGACCTCTAGGGGTCCTCGTCGACGGCATACCTCACGGCCGGCTGCTGGACACCACCTTGGCGCGCTAATCAAGCCCCACTCGCCTCGCCTTATCGGCGCTCCAGCTTAGCCATTACACGGCTCCCTTCGCCGACCCAGCAGCCTGGTCCTGTCACGCCGGGTGCCAACGCCCCCGCCTCCCCTATGGTCGGGCGGCCTCACCCAACATCTTATCATCTACGGCGTGAAATTCATTCATAGCTATATGCTTTGTTACTGGAGTGTGTCGCCCGTCGAGCTCGGACTTTATTTTTTGCATCGCGTGCCGGTGCGTTATCAATGGACATGTGGTGCAGTGCCTTCCCTCCTCACCTTTCCTCCCCCTTTTTTTTCTTTTGAATTGTTTTATTTTCTCTTTAACATTCATCGTATCAGTAATGCCCCCCCCCCTGCTCTTGTGACCTTTTAATACTCTCACTCTTTCATTTAATCGAGTTTTATTTTTCACGGCGTTCTTGATATTGGTTCATCGTTTTGTGCCATTTCTATTTAACTATGTACTTAAGTTCCCAATTTTGCCAATAGTGCCTTCCTATACGAATTTCATGTGTAACCTATAAGTCTCAATGTTAAAACTTATTGTATCTGTGGCCAGAGACATGCGAAACTTGTTTTCTCTTTTTGGTCTGTGAACCGTAATAATTTTTTTCCCGGCCGAGCCTTCACTTGGTTTTCATTTTTTTGCTTTAAATTTTTTAACAGTAACTTTTTCTTTAATCCTAACTTCACCGCAATTTTCATTTCACGATCGGGCCGATCGTTCTCTGTTTTTGGGGACGTTAAGGCTTGAGTCTTTGAGAGTGTAGACTATC
>NW_026267193.1:1009226-1015795 GCF_000697945.3 Frankliniella occidentalis | reverse complement strand
AAAACAAGTAAGAATATATTTTATAACTTTAAAGAATAGCAGATCTCCTGATTTCCCTATTCATCTTGCACCTCTGACGAGCAATCGAACCTGGATATAGTGGGACTTCTATACAACAACATCTGATACAGAAGTGTTCCCACGGACCTAAATAACAACTTTTAAACACACTAGGTCCTTCTCTAACGATACCTAGCCAGGCAGGTCGGATTGTCTGGGAAGGATGATCTCGAGAATCTTCTGATTGACCAAGCCGTCGATCTCTTCCATGACTTCCGTCAAAGTAAGCTAAGTTCCTTTACAATGAACGTTTCCTGGGCCGAAACGTGTAGAAGCGCCTGCGAAGCGTTGGGTAGGCTGACCCGCCAAGCAGCTGTGTGGAGACGGTGGCCCACCCTAAGCGCCCTGGTGCGGACGGGAGCTCGGCGGCCCCCACCCCTCTAGTGGCCACGCCGGGGAACGTGCATGCTGAGAGCGCATTGCCAATCTGATTTGACATGTTACATTTGTGTACCCATTTTATATCACGCTATTTCTCCAACTTCAGAAATTGGCGATTGGTTCTATGACCCTATTCCCGCGAGCAAGGCAGCGAAGGAGGCGCAGCTTAAGGATCAAATGCCTTTCTACTTGAACAAGTTTGAACAAATTGTGAAAGAGAACAATGGCTTCCTCGTCAACGGAAAGGTACGTAAATATATTATTACAATTAAAATTCAATTATTGACGTATACGAATAGTAATGCATGACGTTTCATTTACAGCTGACATGGGCAGATATCTACTTTGTTGCGCCCCTGAAGTACTTCAAGTCTCTCGTTGCAAGGGACTTTTTGGAGGGTTATCCACTGCTGCAAGAGTTGGTCAAGAAGGTGGAATCTATTCCCGCCATTGCCAGCTATATTGCCAAGCGTCCCCCCGGTAATCAATAAAAGCGATTGTTTTCACTTTTACTGTTCTTATAACTACAAAAAATAAAAATTGACCATAATCTTCTAAACAATTTTGTGTTTTGTTTTACTAATTACTGGTCTTGCACTGTCACGATACGTCACCTCTCTATTAGCATTATGACGAGAACGATTCACCATATGAGTTTTGCCGACGCGCACAGGGATTTTCGACTCTTGCACCGATACGACTTAGAGTCCCGCAAAGAGCGAGCCACGCGAGCTAAATGCCTACCCCGACCCCCCTCTCACCTGTCGAAGAAGGGGTCTAGCTCGCGTGGCTCGCTCTTTGCGGGGCTCTAATACGACTTTTCTGGCTGGGATCCAATCCGGCAGTCATAAGATCAAAGTCAATACTGTCCCTAACATTTAGGTATTTCAAATTAACTCGACGGCTGGTTAAGAGATTTGGAGACATTGAAGATTTTGCAATATTTCTTGGGAATGCATGTTTCCCGCCCAGGAGGTAGGCAACCAAACTGGCATTAGCAGCGCCCCCAGCGGTGGCCGTCAAAGCACGCGCACAACACGCTACTCGACCAGACGCAGACTAAAGGCTTGGGCTAGCGGGCGGGCGGGCTAGACGCCCTCATTCTAGCTTTCTAAACAGAACTCTATTAGTGTATACTACAGAATATACCATCTTTATACCTGGTACGTATTTACAGCTTTGTGAAAAACATAACTCATTGTGGTAAGTGTATGCCTAACTGGTTCTCAGTCACGGTCGCGGAAGTGTTGTTCTGTGTGTGTTGATAGGTTAGAAACGCTAGGGCCGGCTCCTGTTGTTTTTCGTCCAACCCAAAATCTAAGGAGCACGATCAAGCTGCAGAAATGCAGCCCCAGCAGAAACGGGCCTGTACGAACGAGTCCTCAACTTTGGAGAGTGGAGCAGCTCAAGGGGAGCAGCTGGATGAAGTGGTAATATTTAACAACAAGAGCCTCAAAACATGTCCGACTCCGGAAACCTTACTCCCATATCCGTACGTTTCGTCGCAATGTCGAAATTCAAACTGTTGTTGCACCCCGATGTACGCAGACGCTGACGTCGCTGCCGGACCTGCCACTGCTCAAGGTGTTGTCCTATGTCCCCGCCGAGGACCTGGTCGCCGTCGGGCGGGTCTGCACCCGGCTGTGCGCGCTGACGCGGGGGCACTGGTCGCTGTGGAGGAACAAGTTCGCGGGCTTCGAAGACACCGATATATTGCTAGACCTGCTCAAGGACCTGCTGCTGGTCACCCCGCAGTACGACGTCATCTTGGAGTTTGCCGCCTATCGCCGCTCAACGGCTGGGCCAAGTCAAGCCAGACTAGATTTTTCCATCTCCAACCCAAAGCCCCTCAAGGAGACAAACGGCACAGTAGTCATGTACGTACCAGGTACTTCTGTGCACGCGTAACATACACTCCCCGAGGTTTTTCAGTGCAGCCGCCGATGATGTGACATACGTATGCACGGCTGTGCCTTTTTTTTTGGGGGGGGGGGGCAATTGCAGTTGGCTAAGTTTGTGACCCCCCCTCCCCCGCGCAGCCTACCCCTAAAACGGTCGTACATAGGTCAAGTAGGCCGCTTTACTTATTGACACCCCGACAGTCCCTGTGAGTAGGTACCTGCAGCGGCGCGTGCAGGGAAACCTCCGGCATGGAAGGCTAATGGTTCTTTTCACTCGCAGACCGTTGGGTTTCTGGTTGGTGTTCTCCGAGGACTTGGCCGAGGACGACACTCTCGCAAGGGTGTTCCGTGAACTAGGCTCGCGCACGAAGCACGTACATATTCATTGCAAAACATCCGATATGGAAGTGATCTGTGACAGCTTGCAGAATGCCACTTCTATGGAAACTTTAAGTCTGACTTGGATGTGGCCCAAAAACTTTGCAGCACCGTTCACAGGATTTAGCAGCTGCCAAAACTGGCCGCAGGTAAGTTCTCTTGGAGTGTGTGGTTCGGGAAGCCCCGCCCTCCAAGCGTGGGCCCACCGCCCACGCACCGCCGTCCGCCGTCGCAGAGGTGGTAGAGGTACGGGCCGGCCCTCTATCGTGTGTCTCTCTTCTCCCTGTTGGCAGGCGCTGCCTAGACTAAACACTATTTCACTGACATTCTGGGATCACGACTATCCTGAAATATGGACCTCCGCATACGAAGACGAGCCGGCTGGCCAGGAGCCCTCCTGCTTGCAGGCGCTGCTGCTGGGAGCTCATAGGTGAGTCCGCTTGTCCAGGTCCAAGTCACATGAAAGCTCGCGGGTGGGTATTTATCATGCCTGTACTTGCAGTGAGCTGCGCAGCGTACAGCTGCTCTCGCCGGCTGTGATGCCGCTGCTGGACTCCTGCCCCGCGGGCCTCCAGCGGCTCACCGTCTCCGCTGCGCCAGGGATGGCCGGGAAGCTCCGGCGGCTGCGCGAGCTCCAGGAGCTAAAGCTCGTCGACGCATACTGCAATGTCAACACCGCCGAGGTACGCAGCTTGACGCCCTTTTCTCCCGATCGTCTGTGTAAGTTACTCATCCCAACCCCTTATCCTCAGATAGCGGACGCGCTGGGGACCTGGCACGGGCCGCTGCTCAAGCTGACGCTACCGTCCTTCCGGGGCCGGACTGGCTACGAGGACGAGGTGACCGTGATGCAGGCCCTGGGCGCGGGCGCCCTGACCAGCCTGACGCACCTCAGGCTGCGCCTCAGTGGCGAAGGTGGCCTGCGCGCCCTGGCCGCCGCGCTGCCCGCCCTGCCCAGCCTAACCTCGCTGATCGTGGAGGCGGCGCGGAAGCCCGAGGTGCTGCGCGACTTGTTCCGCGGCGCCAGGCCCGCCCTCTGTTCAAGCCTGCTCATTGTCGGCTCCAGTGGCGCACGGGTTCACAGTGAGTTGCCCTCTATTTCTCGCTCGATTGCGTGCCGAGGTGGTTTTCACTAGCGTAATACACTGCACACCTAAACCAGTTATTACGCGTGATGTAAAATGTCAAAATATATGCCCTTAAATGGTAGAACTTTCGATTCAAAACCTCTTTAATACCGACGTAATACCGCGTAATACGTACAATATGCAATACACTGTACACGCAAATTCTGAGTGAAAACCCACTCCTTGCGTGCCCGCCTATATTTGCGATTCGGTTCGGAACGTCAGAACTGTGCCGTCTTTTTGTCGCAGCATCCGAGCTCCACTCGGCTTTCCGGGACGTGGTGCGCCGCGCCCCGATGTCGGTGTCGCTGCACTTGAAGTATCAGGCGCAGCACAGCGAGCAGCCTCTTGGTTTCTGCAGCATCTGCAAAGCCAGGGCCCCGTTCATGCACCACATCGTGTTCGGCAGGCACTCCGCCGCCCAGGCCGAGTCCTGCTCCACGTGCGCCGATGTGCGCGCCTCTTCGCACCCCATGTGGACGACCTCGGGGGCAATCCACTACGTTTGCGTGGGGTAGACTAATCTATCTCATTTTTATGAGACTGTGGTGTGTGAGTGTGTGTGTGTGAGTGTGTGTGTGTGTGTGAGAGTGTGTGTGTGTGTGTGTGTGTGTGTGTGTGTGTGTGTGTGTGTGTGTGTGTGTGTGTGTGTGTGTGTGTTTTGAACCAAGACTGCACCCATCGATATTTTCGCAAATCCATAAGTCGTTTTGCTTTATTTGGGTACTTTTTTTACCATGTTATTTTTTTCCTACACGAAAGGTGTGTCTTTAGCATCGCACGTTGCTGACATTTATAATATAAATATAATAAAAAGAAAATAATGAACGTCAAGAGTCATTGGTTGCCTCGTTAAATACGGCCGAATTCGGCACACTAACTAGATAGTAATCCGCTCCTATCGCTCGCGATAGAGGCTGCGCGATAACGTCGCTCATGCTGATATTGCAAGTACCAGGATTTTACAAATACCTGTGTTGCATTTTAAGCACCCCCAACCCCCCCGGAAAACCACCCCTGGGGCCACCTCGACCGCGACAAATAAATATCAGAATGTCTATCAATGAAGAAGCGACATCGTTTCCGACGCATCTTGAATCGTTTCGATGTTGTTTCAACATATCATTTTCGCATTGAGTTTAGGCCGTGCTTTCTACAGTGGGCCTCCAAACGAAAAGCATTATTAACATTTCTCGACTCGATGACGACAATGCTATGGCTAATTTTCAGCACATGGATGTCACGGGTTTTCTTGTCATCAGTAAGGGGGATGTGACGAGAAAACCCAAAACGATAAGAAATTCCCCAAGACGTTTATTGGCCACAAGAAAGACACGAAACACAACTTAATTTGACAAGACTTTCTGCCACTTTAAATTATAACACTTCACTATTCTCCTGAGAAGCCTCAAGTGGCCTCAGTCTTATCGCCTCGCCTTGATTCGCCCAAGAAGATCGATACCTCGTAGCGAGTTGCCAGGGTCCGGCCGGGCCCATGCTACCTGTACCACCTTTTTCAAACCGAGTGTCGGAGCGGCGGGAAGGAACCGTTTCCCCCACCACCACGACCGCTCGCGGCCACCGGCCACCTATCTATATGACACCTTAGTCTTCTGAGTGGTGCGGTGTGGGCGGACAGAATAAATACCCTGGCCGCGTCGTGGGTCCCCATCACTTCAGCCCCAGCACCGGGACGACAGCCATCGTCAACCGACCATTAACAATGTAAGTTGTTCCACTGCCCCTACACTGTGAATGTGTGAGGGAGAAACCGGACTTGTGTGCATACAGGGTGGTCCATAGACCCCTTCCTTTATTTTGCTTATACTGTACCGCATGCAGGCGTGCGGGCCGGCTTGCCTACCGTCGCTCCCCACGACGCCTTATGGCCCCGTGTGAGTATGCAACCCACCCGCACGCCTGAATGCGTTACAGTATAAGCAAAATAAAGGAAGGGGTCTATGGACCACCCTGTATATGCGATATTGTAACTAGTTAGTTACTAAGTGAAGTGGCTATGGTTAGTTACAATATTGCATTCTGAACTCAGTTATGCACACAGAAGTCCCCGTTGCTGCTTACAATAATAACTGTCCTTAGACACACTGTTAGAAATTCCGTAGTCTAATTACGGAATTCTTACGGAACTCACCGTAAATTCCAAATACGGTGCGAAACCGTAACAGGATGATTCTAATTTAAAGATACGGACTTGTCCGTATTTCAAATTACGGTGCAACCCGTTTCCGTAAAAATACGGAAAATTTACGGTACATACCGTGAAAAAAATTTCTTGACGATTCCGTTCAAAATTCCGTGGAAATTTTTAACAGTGCATGTAGGGTGTATATTGTACCCTCGCTCACCATAACTCCCAATTTTCCCTGAACGAGAATTCTCCCGCATGACTTTCGTGGCTAGGAGAGGAGGGGGTGAGGACGAGGTGGAGGGGGTCTTCAGCGAAATCCGTTCAAATCAGTTGTTGTATAAATTGCGGCAAAATAAAGGCGAGAGAAAGACTGCTACGCCATAATAATGGCGCCTGTGACACGCTGGTTAGGCCACCCCGCCGAGCATCTGTGCGAAGCGGTGGCCGACCCTTGTGCTACAGATTGCAAAGCGCACTGTAATGACTAACTTGCCCCCCCCCTCTCCCTGCCTGTGTTAGATGGTGACTTGGCAGTTAAGACCTGTCGAGCTCGTTTAGCATGTACGTGACGAT
>NW_026267193.1:1004349-1008466 GCF_000697945.3 Frankliniella occidentalis | reverse complement strand
TGCATGTACATACATTACATTTAATTTCCAGCTTACATGGGCAGATGTCTTCTTTGTTGCGCCTCTGAAATGGTTCAAGTACATCAACAAAAGGGACTTTTTGGAGGGTTATCCTCTGCTGCAAGAGTTGGTTAGGAAAGTGGAATCTACTCCCGCCATTGCCAGCTACATTGCCAAGCGTCCACCTGGTGATAAATAAAAGTCATTGTTTATTTTACTGTTCTTATAAAAAATAAATCTATTTATTTATTTATAAACAATTTTGTGTTGTCTTTTATCAATCACTGGTCTGAAAACGTCACGACATATCATCTAAATAGTACCGGTTCATCTAGATTGTCCGACCTATTTTTCTCTGACCTGGTGATTTTTCCAAAATCCCAAAAAGTACCGTCTGACCGAGGTCTTGTCCGATCTGATTTTCTCCGACCTCGCCGATATAACAGGCAAAAGTCCGCTCGGCGCCGTAAATGCTCAAGCCCAACTCCCCCCACCAGGTCGGAGTCGGAGAAAAATAGGTCGGACAATCACCCGAGCCCCCCTTCCCCACGGAACCGCGTGGGATGCGCGAAACCCTGCAGCGGGGCGGGGGCTGCGCGTTCCTGACAGCGCCTGTGAGCCGGTGCTTATGCAACCCACCATACTGGCATGTAAGAGCCGGGACACCCGGTATTTTGAATACCGAATTTCCTATCTCTCAGGTTCAGCTGGCTCACTAGCTAGCTCAGTATAGACGATTTGGGGGGGGGGGGGGGCCATCACAAATGAACTTGTCGGCTGGTGTAGAACCGTGTAGAACTTTGGTGACATAGGAGACGGTTTCGCACCCAGGAGGTAGGCAATCCAATAGGCATTAGCAGTGCCCCCAAGTGGCGGCCGTCGCAAGCAGGGACACAACATGCCACTCTAGCAGACGCAAACTAAACGCTTGGGCTAGCGGGCGGACTTGACGAGCATACGCTGAAAACGCCTTCATTCTCACTTTCTAAACATAACTCTATAAGTGTATAATATAGAAATATATCATCTACCCTGGTACGTATTTACAGCTTTGTGAAAAACATAACTCATTGTGGTAAAGGTATACCTTACTGGTTCTCAGTCACGGTCGCGAAAGTGTTGCTCTGTGTTGTTTATAGGTTAGAAAAGCTACGGCCAGCTCCTTTTTTTTTTCTTTTTTCTATCCAACCCAAAATCCTAAGAGCACGATCAAGCTGCAGAAATGTTACCTCGTCAGGAACGGGCCTGTACGAACGAGTCCTCAACTTTGGAGAGTGGAGCAGCTCATGATGAGCAGCTGGATGAAGTGGTAATATTTAACAAGAGCCTCAAAACATGTCCGACTCCGGAAACCTCACCCCCATATCCGTACGTTTAGTCGCAATGTCGAAATTCAAACTGTTGTGGCACCCCGATGTACGCAGACGCTGACGTCGCTGCCGGACCTGCCACTGCTCAAGGTGTTGTCCTATGTCCCCGCCGAGGACCTGGTCGCCGTCGGGCGGGTCTGCACCCGGCTGTGCGCGCTGACGCGGGGGCACTGGTCGTTGTGGGGGAACAAGTCTGCCGGCTTGGAAGACTCCGACAGACTACTAGACCTGCTCGCGGACCTCCTGCTGGTCACCCCACAATACGACGTCGTCTTGGAACTTGTTGCCTCTCCCCGCTTAACGCATAATCAAAGCCGAGACAGGCTCGATTTTTTCATCTCCAACCCGATGTCCCTCATGGCGACCAACGGGACACCAGTCATGTACGTACACTGCTGTACCGGGTATTTCTGTGCACGCGAAACATGCACTGCACACACCCCGAGTTTTTCAAGTGAAGCAGCCGATATGACGCATGTATTCACAGCTATGTGTGTGTTTGGGGGGGGGGAGTTGCCGGAGTTTGTGGTTCGACCCCCCTCCCACCCCCTTCACGTCAAGTCGGCTGCTTCACTTACTGACAGCCCCGAAGGCACCACGGGTGGCCCGTGGCCCCTGTGAGTACAGTATGCACCCGCACGTGCAGAGAAACCTCCGGTGCGGAAGGTTAATGTTCTCTTTCACTTGCAGAACGTTGGCTTTGTGGTTCGTGTTCACTGAGGACTTGGCCGAGGACGACACGGTCGCAAGGGTGGTCCGTGAACTAGGCCCGCGTACGAAGCACGCTCGTATCAATTGCAAAACTTCCGATATGGAATTGATTTGTGAGAGCTTGCAGAGTGCCATCTCTATGGAAACTTTAAGTTTGACTTGGATGTGGCCCAGAAACTTTGCAGCACCGTTCACAGGATTTAGCAGCTGCAAAAACTGGCCGCAGGTAGGTTCTCTTGGAGGGGGTGGTTCGGGTAGCAACTCCCACCAAGCGTGGGTCCTCCGCACCGCCGTCGCAGTAATGGTAGAGGTACGGGCCGGCCTTCTATCGCGTTGCTCTCTTCTCCCTGTTGGCAGTCGCTGCCTAGCCTGCACACCATTGAGGTCACGTTCTGGGACCAAGATTACCCAGACTTGTGGATTTCATCATACGAATACTCTCAGGCTGGCCAGGAGCCCTCTTGCTTGCAGGCACTGCTCTTGGGAGCTCATAGGTGAGTCCGCTTGTCCAGGCGCAAGCCATACCGAAGCTCGCCGGTGGTTGTCATGCCTGTGCTTGCAGTGAGCTGCGCTGCGTACAGCTGGTCTCGCCGGCTGTGATGCCGCTGCTGGACTCCTGCCCAGCGAGCCTCCAGCGGCTGACTGTCTCCGCTGCGCCAGGGATGGCCCCGAAGCTCCGGCGGCTTCGCGAGCTGCAGGAGCTGACGTTCATCGGCGCATACTGCAATGCCAACACCGCCGAAGTACGCAGCTTGACGCCTTTTTCTCGCGATCGTCTATATAAGTTCTTTTAAGTAACTCACCGCAACCCTTTGTCCTCAGATAGCGGACGCGTTGAGGACCTGGCACGGGCCGCTGCTCAAGCTGACGCTGCCGTCGTGCATGGGCTGCCGCGAGGAGGAGGTGACGCTGGTGCGGGCCTTGGGCGCGGGCGCCCTGGCTAGCCTGACGCACCTCAACCTCCGCGTCCTAGAGGAGGCTGGCCTGCGCGCCCTGGCCGCGGCGCTGCCCGCCCTGCCCAGCCTGGTCTCGCTGACCCTGACTATCGCGCCGGCGTGGAAGCGACTGCTACACGACTTGTTCTCCGGCGCCAGCCCCACCCTCTGTGAGAGCCTGCTCCTTTTCGACTACCTGCTCAGCCCCGGGTTTACGAGTAAGTCGCCTTCTGTTTCTCGCTCGAGTTTGTGCCCTGCTTCATTATTTCCGAGTCGGTTCGGAACTTCAGAACTGTGCCGTCTTCTTCGTCCGCAGCATCCGAGCTCCACTCGGATCTCCCGAACTTGGTGCGCCGCGCCCCGATGTCGGTGTCGCTGCACGTGAAAGTCGACGCGCGGCCCCTGGAGCAGCCTGATGGGTTCTGTAGTGTGTGCAACGCCGAGCCCCCATCCGCGCACTCCATCTTATTCGGCAGGCACGACGCCGCCGAGGAAGAGTCCTGTCTGGTGTGCGCTGCTGTGCGCCTGCGCGGTGGCTTCCCCTTCCTTTGGACCGACACATCAATGCACTACGTGTGCGTGGGGCAGTGGGGGCAGCCTAAATCTACCTAAGTGCATGAGACTGTTGTGTGTGTTGAACCATGACTGCAACCATTGATATTTTCGCAATCCATAAGCCATTACTCGTTTGTGTACTGTTTTTACTATTTAATTTTCCTGTATGAAACGTTTGTCTTTAGTTAGCATATTGCATGTAAATGAGAACAATTTTTATAAAAGCAACTTGAAGAGTCTGTTGTAGCCTTGCCACTTCTTTTGCTATCGGTACACGAGCATTAGGTCACCTCATTAGTCAGCCCATTGAAGCGCCTGTGGGATAGGCCACCCATTCGACTTCCGGCCGAGTCGCGTGCTGCTGAACTGCGGCCGCGAGCTGTGGAGAATCGGCCTTTCCACTCATTTCTATCTTAAAGTTGCCTTCATGACTTTTGCCGTCGAGGTGCGCTACAATTATCAATAAAAGATATACTCTTTCCATTAAAGACTCTTGAGAAAGGGCCGCCTGGAAAAGAAGCAAGTGGCCGGGTGAGCCGTCTGGAC
>NW_026267193.1:985580-1002744 GCF_000697945.3 Frankliniella occidentalis | reverse complement strand
TACAATAACTGTCCTTATGTAGGGTGTATATTGTACCCTCGCTCACCATAACTCCCAATTTTCCCTGAACGATTATTCTCCCGCATGACTTTCGTAGCTAGGAGAGGAGGGGGTGAGGACGAGGTGGAGGGGGTCTTCAGCGAATGCCGTTCAAATCAGTTATTGTATAAATTGCGGCAAAATAAAGGCAAGAGAAAGACGGCTACGCCATAATAATTGCGCCTGTGACACGCTGGTTAGGTCACCCTGCCGAGCACCTGTGCAAAGCGGTGGCCGACCCTTGAGCTACAGATTGCAAAGCACACTGTAATGACAAACTTGCCCCCCCCCCTCCCCCTTCCTGTGTTAGATGGTCACTTGACAGTTAAGACCTGTCGAGCTTGTTTAGCATGTACGTGACGATGTATTGCACAATCCCGCCAACGAACCATACAGCGCTCCTCTATTTACTTTCAGCAACCATGGCACCCAAATACACGCTCCACTATTTCGATGTCACCGGCCTTGGAGAGCCCATCAGATTCCTGCTTGCCTATGGCAATATTGAGTGGGAAGATATCCGCTACGACGACGATGAGTTTGAGAAGGTGAAAAGCAGTGAGTATAAACATATTTGAACAAATAAGTAACTGCAATTTAAGTTTGAAGCCTAGTAGTCCTACATTAATACTTTCTTCCTTCACAGAAATGCCCTTTGGACAGATGCCAGTTTTACATGTTGACGACAAGATTTATGCTCAATCAACTGCAATTAGCCGATACCTAGCCAAGCAGGTCGGATTATCTGGAAAGGATGATCTCGAGAATCTTCTGATTGACCAAGCTGTAGATCTCTTCCATGACTTCCGTCAAAGTAAGTTCAGTTCCTCTACAATTTTCCCCCACAATGAACGTTTCCCGAGGCTAGGCTAGTGAAAGCGCCTGCGACGTGTTGGGTAGGCCGACCCGCCAAGCAGCTGTGCGGAGACGGCGGCCCACCCTAAGCGCCCAGGTGCGGGCGGGAGCTCGGCGGCCCCCGCGCTCCCTCGAGTGACGTCGGAGAACGTGCATACTAGGAGCACACCTTACCACTGTGGTTTTATGTGTTTGATTTGATGTACTCATTTTAAATCGCGCAATTTCTCCAACTTCAGAAATTGGCGATTGGTTCTATGACCCTATTCCCGCGAGCAAGGCAGCGAAGGTGGCGCAGCTTAAGGATCACTTCCCTTTCTACTTGAACAAGTTTGAACAAATTGTGAAAGAGAACAATGGCTTCCTTGTCAACGGAAAGGTACAGAAATGCCCCAACTTAAATGTAAGCTGCTGTGTAGTTATTTGCATGTACATACATTACATTTAATTTCCAGCTTACATGGGCAGATGTCTTCTTTGTTGCGCCTCTGAACTACTTCAAGTACATCAACAAAAGGGACTTTTTGGAGGGTTATCCTCTACTGCAAGAGTTGGTTAAGAAAGTAGAATCTACTCCCGCCATTGCCAGCTACATTGCCAAGCGTCCACCTGGTAATAAATAAAAGTCATTGTTTTTTTAACTGTTATAAAAACTGGTATAAAAAAAATCTATCCTTTTTCAGGTGGCCGACCAGGAGCCTAGCGCTTGTAGGCCGGCGGATGGGGAGCCGTGGGTGGCGGCATAATAGAACTGACACCATCTCCATAGTGGAGCGCCCCATTCGCCTTCTATCTAACTATCTATCTATCTGTTCTTATTAAAAAAAATTATTTATCAACAATTTTGTGTTGTCCTTTATCATTAATGGTCTGAAAACGTCACGACACATCACCTAAATATTGGCGGTTCAGCTAGATTGTCCGACCTATTTTTCTCCGACCTGGTGATTTTTCCAAAATCACAAAAAGTACTGTCTGACCTAGGTCTTGTCCGACCTGATTTTCTCCGACCTCGCCGATATGCTGAAATTTAGGAAGAATGTGCTTCAAAGAGAAACAGGCTTCAGAGGCCATGAAGGGGCACTTTTAGTGCAGTGAGGGAAAGACCGCGACTTTGACGGAGTGCAGCCCCACGTCACAGAACAGTCAAAAGTCCGCTCGGCGCCGTAAATGCTCAAAACCAACTCCCCCCACCCGGTTAAAAATAAAAATAAAATGGGGGTGGTTAGCTTACTCCTCACCAGAAAGGTAAATAAGATCTACTGGAGAGTCCCCTAATTTTTTTGTATGATTTTTTAAAATTGATTTAGTGAAATTAGTTTTAAAACGGGGTAAGAAGATGTTTATCTTGCTTTGATACACAGAAATAAAAACGAAACACAAAAAAAGAGAGCTCTACCCCACCCTCCTGCCCGGGGGGCCCCGCGCGGTAAACTTCGGAGTTCGGATGGGATCCGGTGCTTGTTCGCTTAAACGGACTGGGGGGTAGATTGTGGGTTGTTGGACATACAGGTGTCGCAAGGTGAGCAAGACTGAAACGCAGATTCCGAGGCCTTACCTCCGAGGGGAGTGTTATCTTTTTCTGTCCCAAGGGGTACGCGGGTATCGAACCCACAACCCCGAGTGCCGAACCCAATCGTCAGTGACAGCGACCCTGCCACCAAAGCTACCAAGCCAACGGAGTTGAGCCGTGTTCCGATTCTACTTGAACTTCAGCTCGGCCCTGAGGCCGTACAGCAACGCCACATGGAAAAGCGAAAAATCTTGCGGAGCGCCGAGCCTGGAGTCGAACCGCCGACCTCCCACGCTCTGGGCGGGTGCACTGTGAGGCCGAAAGGTAAGAATACTGTCAGTCTGGAAGTGGGGACAGTTTCTCCCTCTGCCCAGGGTGCCTTTTTTTTGCGTCTCCCTGAACCGAGCGACGGAAGTATCTCGCAGCGGGGCGACGGCGGCCGCCGCGCGCACGGACAGTCCCCCTGCCCGCACCGGGGTAAGATTTCTTCGGCTACCTGGGGCGAGGGCGGCCACCGCGCGCACGGTCAGTCCCTCCGCCCGCACAGAGGTAAAATTTATTCGGCTACCCGGGGCGAGGGCGGGCAAAAATTAAAAAAATCATTTGTAGGGGAGGGTGTGCTCCGGTGTTCGCATCGAGGCGATCGCCCATTTGCTATTTCGGATACCAACGGTCATCCGAGTTGGTAACGCCCATAGGCTAACATCATGGCTTGTTCGGCTGCTACATAGAAGGATACACGCCTACCGCTGCCAGCGCCGGGGACCGAACCCGGCGCTGCCAACTCAGCGTCCTCGCCTCGTTCGCAACCAACTGAGCCACTGAGCCCGACGCAGGGGCGAGTTCGGACGACGAAACACATTCCAGCCTTTGTCTCGCCGGCCCGACGACATCGCCGGGCACGCCGCTTGCCCTCCCCCTCCTCTTCCTCCGTCCCTCTCCCTCCGGGGAGGTCGGGTGCGGGAGAGGGGGAAGAGGTTTCTAACGTGTTTCCAAAAACAGCGCATAAAGAGCAGTTTTGGCTCGCAGAGGCGGCGATTAGAAGTAGCCGCCTTACGGCAACTAACATTTCCCAACCGACGGCCGCAAGAGTCACCACCACAGAGGAAAGATTTTTCACGCCCGTGCGGGGTGAAGCGCATTGGGAAGTTTTGTCACGCCGAGGCGGCGAATAGCGGTTGCCGCCAGCGCGGCGAGAGAAGTAACCTCTGAGCGAGGGTAAGAATTCTTACCCTCAACACGGGAGACGCGACGGCACATTACCCCGGGCAGGGCGACAAATCGTTTCTTGCCGCGCGTGAGGTGATTGTCGAAAATTGTCACCCTCGGCAGGGTAATATCTGCGCAAAAGTTACCTTTCGGCTTTACAGTGTGCTCTACCCACTGAGCCATAGGGGCTGGGAGTTGACTGCCGCACCAGGGAACCTTGGATTCTACGCAGTCGCTGACGGCTAAAAAACCTCGAGGTGTGAAGGAAATTTTTTTGTTGACACAACATGTACTAATTTGTGCGTTTTCAAGTGCTTGGGACAACATATCAAAAAAGATGGCGATAACTTTTGGGGGGTGCTCGCGGTTCCACGGGGGATGCGCGTTCCTGACAGCGCCAGTGAGCCGGTGCTTATGCAACCCACCATACTGGCATGTAAGAGTCGGGACACCCGGTATTTTGAATATCGAATTTCCTATCTCTCAGGTTCAGCTGGCTCACTAGCTCACTAAAGACGACTTGGGGGGGGGGGTACCCATCACAAATGAACTTGTCGGCTGGTGTAGAACCGTGTAGAACTTGGGTGACATAGGAGATGGTTTCGCACCCAGGAGGTAGGCAATCCAATAGGCATTAGCAGCGCCTCCAAGCGGCGGCCGTCGCAAGCAGGCACACAACATGCCACTTTAGCAGACGCAAACTAAACGCTTGGGCTAGCGGGCGGACTTGACGAGCAAACGCTGAAAACGCCTTCATTCTCATTCTCACTTTCTAAACATAACTCTATAAGTGTATAATATAGAATACATCATCTACCCTGGTACGTATTTACAGCTTTGTGAAAAACATAACTCATTGTGGTAAATGTATAACTAACTGGTTCTCAGTCACGGTCGCGAAAGTGTTGCTCTGTGTGTGTTGATAGGTTAGAAACGCTACGGCCGGCTCCTGTTGTTTTTAGTCCAACCCAAAATCTAAAGAGCACGATCAAGCTGCAGAAATGTTGCCTCGGCAGGAACGGGCCTGTACGAACGACAACGACTCTACAACATTGGAGAGTGGAGCGGCTCAAGAGGAGCAGCTGGATGAAGTGGTAATGTTGGACAGGAGCTACAGGACATGTCCGAATGACCTCATCCCCGTATCGTTTTTGCCGCTATGACGAAATTCAAACTGTTTTGGCCCTCCGATGTACGCAGACGCTGACGTCGCTGCCGGACCTGCCACTGCTGAAGGTATTGTCCTATGTCCCTGTCGAGGACCTGGGCGCCGTCGGGCGGGTCTGCACCCGGCTGTGCGCGCTCACGCGGGGGCATTGGCCGCTGTGGTGGGACAAGTGCGTGCTCTTCGAAGACCCCGACAGACTGCTAGACCTGCTCGCGGGCCTCCTACTGGTCACCCCACGATACGACGTCGTCTTGGAACTTGCTGCCTTTCCCCGCTCAACGGATGAGGAAGGCCAGGACAGACTAGCTGTTTCCATTTCCAAGCCTATGTCCCTCGACGCGGCAACAGGGGCAGCAGTCATGTAAGTACACTGCTGTACTAGGTGTGTCTGTAATTCGACCTCCTCAACCGCCCCCCCCCCCCAAAAAAAAAAAAAACTGCCGTGCGTAGGGTAAGGTGCCCGGTGGAGGACACTGTACCAGTGATGGACACTTTTCTCGGTTTGCAGCCAAACTTTGCACTTTACGATCTTGGCACGAAACTAATGCTCTAGAAATACCCCTTCCAAGAAAAAGGGGTGTCCATCACTGGGCAGATGCATCTCCATCATTAGGCATCTTACCCTACGTGCGTCAAGTCGGCTGCTTCACTTATTGACATCCCGTGGCCCCTGTGAGTAGGCACCCGGTACGGAAGGCTAATGATTCCTCTCACCGCAGAAGGTTGGGTTTCTGGTTGGTGGTCTGCGAGGACTTGGCTGAGGACGACACGCTCGCAACGGTGCTCCGTGAACTAGGCCCGCGTACGAAGCACGTGCGTTTTAATTGCAAAACTCCCGATATCGAAGTGATCTGTGAGAACTTGCAGAATGCCACCTCTCTGGAAACTTTGAGCGTGTTCTGGATGTGGCCCAGACATTTTGCAGCACCGTTCACAGGATTTAGCCGCTGCAAAAACTGGCCGCAGGTTAGTTCTCCTGGAATTGGTGGTCGGGGTAGCTTCGTCCTGCAAGCATGGGCCCACCGCTCCGTCGCCGTCGCTGAGGCACTGCATGTATTCGGGTCGGCCTTCTATCACGCGGCTCTCTTCTCCCTGTTGGCAGGCGCTGCCTGCTGGACTGCACACCATTGAGGTCAAGCTCTGGGACCATGAGTATGCGGAGATACCCGTCGCAGCGTATGACGACTCCCTGGTTGGCCAGGAGCCCTCTTGCTTGCAGGCACTGCTCTTGGGAGCTCACAGGTGAGTCCGCTTGTCCAGGCCCAAGCCATACCGAAGCTCGCGGGTGGGTATTTATCATGCCTGTGCTTGCAGTGAGCTGCGCTGCGTACAGCTGCTCTCGCCGGCTGTGATGCCGCTGCTGGACTCCTGCCCCGCGGGCCTCCAGCGGCTCACCGTCTCCGCTGCGCCAGGGATGGCCGCGAAGCTACGAGGGCTGCGCGAGCTGCAGGAGCTAAAGTTCGTCCGCATACACTGCTCTGCCAACATCGCCGAGGTACGCAGCTTGACGCTTTTTTTCTCACGACCGTCTGTGTAAGTTCTGTTCTGTGTAAGTCACTCACCCCCAACCCCCAACCTTCGTCCTCAGATAGCGGACGCGTTGAGGACCTGGTGCGGGCCGCTGCTCAAGCTGACGATACCGTCGTGCCGGGCCTGCCCCGAGGAGGAGGTGACGCTGATGCGTGCCTTGGGCGCGGGCGCCCTGGCCAGCCTGACGCACCTCAACCTGGTCGTCCTAGAGGAGACTGGCCTGCGCGCCCTGGCCGCGGCGCTGCCCGCCCTGCCCAGCCTGACCTCGCTGACCCTGGGGCTTGCGCCGCCGCGCGAGCCCGATGTGCTACGCGACTTGTTCTCCGGCGCCAGCCCCACCCTCTGTGAGACCCTGCTCCTTTTCCACTCCGGCGGCCCCGGGTTCGGGTTTACGAGTGCGTCGCCTTCTGTCTCTCGCTCGAGTTTGTGCCCTGCTTCATTATTTCCGAGTCTGTTCAGAAATTCAGAACTGTGCCGTCTTCTTTCTTGTCCGCAGCATCCGAGCTCCACTCGGATCTCCCGAACCTGGTGCGCCGCGCCCCGATGTCGGTGTCGCTGCACGCGAGAGCAGAGGCGCGGCCTTACAAGCAGCCCAAGCAGCCTCTTCAGTTCTGCAGTATCTGCAACGTCGAGACCCGACCCTCGCACCTCGTCGTATTCGGCAGGCACGCCGCCGCCGAGGAAGAGTCCTGCTCGGTGTGCGCTGCTGTGCGCGTGCGCGGCTCCTCCCGCTCCTCTCCCTTCTACTGCCACTGGCGGTCCCCTGCAACAGTGCACTACGTGTGCGTGGGGCAGACTTAGGCCAACTAATCGACCTCATTGCATGAGACTGTGGTATGGGTGTCGAAACCATTGACATTTTCGCAGTCCATTATCCATCACTCGTTTCTCGTTTTGTATACTGATGTTTACCATATGTTTCTCCCTTATGAAATGTGTGTCTTTAGCATTGCATTTTGATGAGATTTAACAATTTTATAAAAATAAAATATGCAACTTCAAGAGTATGTTGTAGCCGTGCCACTTTTTTTTCTATCGGTACCCAAGCAAGCATTAAGGTGCCCTTACACTCAGCGTATTCGATGTCCGCGGACGTGTCCGGCTGTGTCCGTTTTCTATTTTCCGTTGATGTTTCAGGCAGAAATTCTAATCAAATGTACGACCGTATATCCTGGACACATTTTCTAACGTTTGGTAATAGAAACCATATCTGAAAACGGTTTAACATCAATGCGGATACAGCGGACAGGCTGAGTGTAAGGGCACCTTTAGCAGGTCACCTCTTTCGTCAGCTACTGAAGCGCCGGTGTGATAGGCCACCCATTCGACTGCCGGCCCAGTTAGTGCGCCACTTGTCACTGACCGGCAAGCTGTGGAGAACCCGCCGTAGATCTCTGTTTTAAGGTTGCTACCATGTCATTTGCCGTTGAGGTGCGCTACTATAATTATCATGATACTCTTTCCACGAAATAAACGGCCGAAACACTCGAGTCGCCGTCATTCATCAATTCAAAAATAAGCGCGGCACTCGCCGGATGACGCAAACCTACCGTGTGCAATATCCCTCCGCCGCTCCCATTGCAGAGCATGGTATACTTTCACAAAACCTTAAACGTTGGTGAAACACAAGTTACATTTTATCAAAACTACATACCTTTAGGTGTGCTCTTGCCCTCAGGTTGGCGTGTTGATTTTCGGTCGCAGTATGGAATCAGTGGCTAGAGTTGGCAGTACTGGAACGGAAAACAAAACAATGTGCTCCAAATCTGGCAACACTGTAAGGACACTCACACGACATACGGCCAGACATAACAAACGTCGCAGTGGCTTTGTTATTGTATTTATTTTGGTCCTAATTACTTTGATCGGGGTTCCGAACTTTGTTTTTCAGTGTGAGACACCCGAGACCAGTTTCAGACTGCTTCTCCGTCTGCACTTAACTTCTTCCCTTCACTCTGGTGTTTGGAAATTGTTTGTTCCTCGAAGGTCTTTCCAGAGATAACTACCCACGGTGTCTTCAAGGTATGTTATTGTGATTAAGAGCTTTTTGTTATTAATAGAGGTTTCTCAGGACGTGATCGAGTTTTCCTTTTCACCACCATTTTACTGAGGTTCAGCTTTTTGCACTCCCTTGGCCTCTCTACTTACGTGATGACGAATACATAACCCACAAGGACGCATAATCGCTATGAGGTCATCCGTTTCCTTTTTCCTGCGTTTTGTATTTTACTGTTTCGCTCCTTCTCTGGTATTATCTTACGAACTACAAGCTTTTTTCAGAAACGTCTCACGTACTATCAAGTTTTATGGTGGTTATACCTCACTTAAAATTTTTGGACTCATTGTTATGAATGGGTTATGTTGATACAAATGCTAATTTTCATGCTATCCCAAATGATGTAATTATTGAAACATTAGCGTAGAGGGAGAAACAGGTGTATTGCCCTCTACTTCTAGTTAGTGTGAGAGTGTCTTCTGAAGAGGAGACCCCATTATTCTTTTCCTTTTTGCATTTCCTCAGATTCTATTATGCAATTTCTTTTAGCATTACGGTTTAACGACATTGTTCTCACATATTCATGTTCTACTGATTTGTTTGAAATCATCTTGTCCTTTGTACCAATTTGGTATTTATCTCTTATCATTTTCTAATCAACCTTTTATATTTTTCAGGTCTGGTTTCTGAACTTTATCGGCTACAGTAGTCAAAATGTGGTCTGTGCCTGGAAAGAAATCTCCTGTTGGTCGTTGCACCCTGATTCTCCCAGTGGTGGGATAATGGGTCAGAAGCTCAGCAACTTCAAGGCAGTATTTTCTACTTTGGCACATCAAGAAAGGAGTTATAAGATGAATGGCGAGGCAGAAGAGAATAGTAACTTTCTACCTGCCAGTAATAATATAAATTGTGAAGAAGTGAGAAGTGCAGTCCAGAACAACAATTCAGTTAACAATCATTTTGAATCTATTTATGGAACTGCTGCAAGCTTATTGTCAACGAGCTCTAACAGTTCCTCTCAAGATGAAGAGAACGGAAATGTACCTGAGCATGAGACACAGTCTGCTCCTGGAACACCAATAGCTGATAATGGACAACATCGTAGAACATCAAAATCATTATCGTTTGTGAATAGCAAGAGGTCTCGTTCCAAATCTTTGCAAACTTGTAAAGAATTAAGTGATGGTAGATCGAAGAAAAAACGTAATCACTGGGTTTTGAAGTTTAATTGTTCACGCTTGCGGACTGGATGTAGTAGTGTTAGTTCATCATCAGAAACATACCTTCCTGAACCACATACAAGCTGTGATGCTTGTGTATGCACAGGTTACAGACGTACTGAAGAGCATCATTTAGGAGCAGGTGTGGTGTTTGAAGCTAATTCAATGGATAATCAGCCACCAGCCCTGGTGCCAACAATCATGCAAGCCAATAGCCAATCCTCACTGCAATCTGTAGCGCAAGCTATACCTCAAACATCTGCAGAAAACTCCTCAGAAGATGCTGCTTCCTCTCAAGAACCACCAGTTCCTGTGGCAAAACATAAAATCTGTTGTGGGCGTGATGTTATTACTGCCCATGAGGAGGGTTTCCCTGTAGCAAACAGTGTAATAGATTTATCAAAATTTAATCCAGATGATTACCCAATTGAAGACTGTGATGAAAGAGCTAGAATCGAGAGAGCAAGAGAAATAGCAGAGGGAGTAGAACCCCCTCCAGGATTCCAACCTGGACGACAGATTCAACTTTTGTGCCCCCCAGACTTGATTGATAATATCACTGCCTTATTTCAAACTCACTTAGGATTATCTGCTTCTGCTTTGACTCCTGCACTAGCACATTTGGAGCCTGCTGTGAACAATAATCCTCCACCTTCAAGAGGTGTTCACACACAAGTGGACTATATACACTGCTTGGTTCCAGATCTACTTCAGATCACATCTTGCTCTTTCTACTGGGGTAAAATGGACCGTTATGAAGCAGAACGTCTTCTTGATGGTAGAGCTGAAGGCACATTTCTATTAAGGGACTCAGCTCAGGAAGAGTACCTGTTTTCAGTGAGTTTTCGGAAGTATGGACGCTCCCTTCATGCCAGAATTGAACAGTGGAATCATAGATTTAGCTTTGATTCTCATGATCCAGGTGTTTTTGCCTCCAGTACTGTGTGTGGGTTAATTGAACATTACAAAGATCCGACATGCTGTATGTTTTTTGAACCTATGTTAACTATTCCTCTTCACCGTAATTTTCCATTCTCTCTTCAGCATTTAAGCAGAGCTGTGGTCAGTAGCCATTCAACATATGATGGGATAAATCATTTGGCACTACCAAAAGCTTTAAAAAGCTACTTAAAAGAATATCATTACAAGCAACGAGTTCGAGTACGCAGATTTGACAATGATCATTGATTGTTAGAACCTATTTAATTATTGAGTTGCTCATTATGTTGAGTGTCAGATAAAAGAAGTAGACGTGTTGAATTTTTCATTCAAATATTGTGTTTTGAAGATATATTTTGTTAATGTTTACTCTATTTCAGTTTGTCTTCATGAAGATGACTGTCAATACTGTTATGTTAGCATAACTGTGACTCTAAAAATGAATTATTCGCCATCTCTTATGAATTTAGATATTTTTAACGAATAGTTTATACTTACCTTTGTGAGAACATAGATTGGTCCCAACTGTTTTTTGTGCAACCTGTACAGTGTTTTTCCTTTTGAACTAACTATTGATTCTTATTTTCTCCTTAAACTCTATTTTAAGGGTGTTATTGAATGTAGTGTAACTTTATTTTCGTAAGTTTAAGATGCATTTATCTGAAAGAAGTTTTCTTCTATACTAGTCTTGTTGAATCTTTTGTCAACTGCGTTTTCCCTTCCACATATGATGATAGCTAAAGTTATTTGTTATTTGCCTTTGCATGTGTGCATGGATGCTGAATCCATTGCATGTGATACTTAATATTGTTTAAATAAATTAATGTGTGGGTTTTCCATATTAGCTGTTTATCCACTCCTTCATTCTTGTCTTTTTTGAGGTAAAAAGATTATAATGCATACTAGTTGTTATCTCTTTCTTGATATTCTGAAAATGTGAACAAATTTACTCCTTTAAACCCAGTTTGATATTATTTCAATGTTGCTACCTATATTGAAGGTCTTTTGGCTATCTTTGATGAGTGACTGTCATTTTAGTATCTTACTCGTTTTATGTCTACAGGACTGTTACTTTACCACCAACAACTTTTGTAATGTTAATTAATAAGACTGTTTTAAAAGCCTCAATATGTAATGGGACATAACAATACTTCCAGTTTTTATTACATATGTCAACAAGTGCTAAAATATTTACATCAAGCTGTCGTCATACTGATTGTATTGTATTTTGGTGGATAAAGGAGATAAATGTAGCTCTACTCCAACTAAGTATGTATTGTTTGTTGGTGGATAAAGAAGGTAAATGTAGCTCTTCTCCAACTAAGTATGCCAGCCCGTAAAATTTGATAACAGTGTTCATTCAATACTCCTAATCGGAATATCACTGCCATTATATTTTTGTTCTCTTCACTTTGAGTGAGTTTTCAGCGATTAAGTTAATGGAATGGGAAAATACTGATGTAGACATGTGAGGCATTGTTATTTTATAATTTCTATAATTTTTTAGTTGAGCCATCCTGAGCAATGGCAGAGGAAACTGGTGACAGTTCTTTCTTTGTTTTGGTTTCTTGTGTTTGTCAAGGAGAGAAGATAGCATTATGCAACTTTCTCTAGTAACATTTTGTTTTGTAACTGTACATAGTCTGTGATTTTACTTTGTGTAAATTTTATTTAACTCAGTATGTGGGTGCAGTTATTTAATACTTATTTCATTTGGGCCAAACATGTCTATTCAATAAACGTGACTCAAAGTGAAACTGACGCGTATTTTATTCCAGGTGTAAATGACCTTCACCCTCACTCCTCTTCACATACATGTATGCATGCATGTTTTTCGTATCCATGGCACATAATACAGTCTGCATAACAATGTTACAGAATTTGTACTGATTTTTATTAGAGATGCTTGTGCATAGCACTCAGTATTGCAGACTGACCAACAAAGGGGTGTGCTTGCCTAAAGAGCGGTGAGGGGTGGGGTCGGGGAGTCGATAACCCAACTCCAGGCGGTTGCCTGGCGACATGTTTAGCCTCCAGCAGCGGCCAGTCCAGTCGCACCCGGAGGCTCCGGGAGGACGCTCCAGGGGATGTCCTCTGGCCGCGGCGGCGGGCTGGCCGTGCCCGGCACGAGCACGTCCGGGGCGAGCGGCGCGGCCGTGCGCAGACCCGCGCGGCAGACCGTGGACTTCAGCCTCAAGGGCCCCGTGCACGTGACGCTGGACGAGACGCCGGCCGGCCCGCCCGGCTGCTCCGTCGTGGACCTGCTCTTCGCCGCGCCCTCCCAGGTGTCCGAGCTCGTCTTCCACAACTACTACACGGCATGGCTGACGGTGCTGGTGCGCATGCTGGTGGCCGCCCCGGGCCCTGGACCCGGCCCCGCTCCCGAGCTGGGCACCCCGGGACAGCCGCAGCAGACCGAGCAGGGACAGGTGAGTCGGCGTGCGGCGAGCACATACTCGGGACTCTCTATCTTACGTCGCTGTCCGTAAGGTGTGCTGCTTTAACTCTCGAGGTTCTACCCCTCGGTTCTTGTCAGCTGCAGTCGGGCGACGCGGTGCCAGCTGTGCCAGCTGCGCAGGTGCAGCAGCAGGTGCAGGGAGACGCGAGCAGCAAGCTGCGCAAGGAGTCCGGCTGGGTGGTGGCCGTGGCCCGGAGAGTGCTCATGCCCTCGCCGCACCTCGAGACCGGCAGCCACGACTTCGTGTCCATCCTCGCCACCGAGGTGGGTGCTTCACAGAGTTTATTTTGTCCAACCAAAGCCACATATCACGGTACGTTGGGCGAAGTGAAAGCATCAAACTCCGTCTTGCAGAGCACGGTGCCATGGACCGAGCTGGTGGCCATGCGCCTGGTGCTGCGACAGCCCTCCCCCAGCTGGCACACGTTCCACGTCGAGGAGATCCACGTGTTCGCCGAACCACCCCGTAGGGCGGTCTGGGGCCGACGACACGGCCCGCCGGCCGCGGCCGCCGTCAGCAGTGGCAGCCCTGCAGTCGGGGCGGGGGCGGCGGTGGGCGGGGCAGCGGACCAGAGTGTGAGTGAGTAGGCAGACCGAGGCAGATAGCAGAGACTCCGAAGAGGGCCAGACCAATAACTCTGTTCCTTGTTGAAATTAATTGAAGATACAGTGTTGGGACGCCGGTCAGAGAGCAATCGTTGGGTGCCAGCGCCAACGGTGGCGTGCGAGGAAAGGCCGGGCTTTGTTGCGATATATCTTTGCCTCCGCTCTGGGGAAGCTTGTTCCACAGTGAATTACACGTTTACAAAATAAGAATTTCGCATAATTCTCCAACTGTTATCATAGCATTGCAGTTGTGCAAGGCGCGGCTAATATCACTTTATCGCGTGCAGGCGTGCGGGGGTTTTTCTTAGGGAAGTTACTCAAGCTCGGCGCCTGCGAGACTCGGGGTAGGCCACCCAGCAGTTCGCGTATGTACTGCATGGAAGATATGGCCTACCCATCAGGCGCTATTGCAGCGTGAATAGGCTGAACTTTGCCAGTTTCATAGCGGTGAATGACGGGCGTATTACTTTCTGGATGATCTCAAAGGCACCGTGGTCAGAGGAGGACGATGCGTTGCACAAGTGCGCTCGGTAGGGTATAACGACTAAAACATCTACAAACAAAATGAAGATGCTCTTAGAAAACTATAGATCCTCAGAACTTTTTGTAAAAAAACAATAAGAGATCGATTGATAATAATAGTGCGACTGTCTTATCTGCAATCACTGAACAGCATTTTTCAATTGAAGGGGGAGGTCCTTGAGCAGCGACTTCTAAGAAAATGACCAAATAGTAAACAGTTATGTTACGTTGAACAAAGGCGCCGTCTGAAATGTTCCGTCCTCCCGGATCTGGGTCGGCGAACACCTAGGAGGTTCGCTCATCTCGTGGCCCTCCTTCTTGGTGTCCTGCAGGCGTACGACTCGGTCCTGATGCTGCTCCGCCAGCAGACGCAGGCCGCCCTCCGCTCCAACGCCGGCCCCGTCGGCAGCTCCATGGCCGCGGGCACCAGGACGCCGACGACGCCGACCAGGGTGCGTGACCTTGAGCCTGGCACCCGCAGGGAGGTATCCACCACCGGGCTGGACCTTTGTGTGACCTCTAACCCCTTGAACAAACAGGTGCCGGCGTACGAGCTCAACAGCCTGCCCCCTGTCTAGAGGACGCGCACCGCGGCTGCACCAGATGGCCGCGGACGCGCAGCGGAGAGATAGCGGGGGACATCGTGGAGGAGAACAACGCCGGGCCCACTTGAATGAGCGGGGCTGTGATTAGGCAGCCGTAAGCCTCGCAGTCGAGCTTCGATATCGAAGTGAAGCGATTCACCAACCCGACCCGGGACCATCTGGCTGCTACCAGCTCCGCCATGACCCCCACCTGGACCCTCTGCGGCGGGCTGCTGCTCGTGGCCGCCCTGGCCTCGTGCCCGGCCGACGCGCGCCTCCCGGTAGGTCCTGCCGACCTCTGCGATCTGCGCAACGGCTAGTTTTGTTGGCCCCAGCGACCGGCCCGATGTTGTTTTCGTGGCCACGCCATTCACTGGAGAGCGTGCTCCCTCCCGCAGGCATCGTCACGACTGTCCACCGCCCGCGCGGCCGGCGCCGCCACCGCGCTGGCCGCCGCGCCCCGCTCCGACCCCAAGAAGTGTCTGGCCGACCTGTGGTGGGGACTCAAGGACTCGGCCAGCCTCGTAGTGGAGACAACCGAGGGATGCATCGGCGAGAAACTGGACACGTGGAGGTTCCTGCTGGACGACATGAAGCAGTTCGCCCGAAGGGTGGGCGCCGAGCTGAAGGCGGCCGGCCGCAAGTGTCTTGAGAGTAAGAACTTTCTAAACAATCCTCTTCACCCTCGCTTTCACCACATCATATCGATTTGTAATTTCCTCTAATTAAACCTGCCCCCTCATTTACAGAACCGATGAGCTGCCTCTCCCAGCTGGCGGACGTGGCGCGGAGCGAGCTCCAGCCCCTGGCCGACCTGGTGTGGCGCACCGTCAAGGCCCTCATCACCCTCGGCTTCTCCGCCACTTTCGAGCTCTTCGGTTGCATCTTCCTACCGGCCATCTTGCCCGCCGTGTGGCAGACCCTGATGGACATAATCATTTTCGGCGAGTGCCTGATCACCAGGAACTGAACGTAAAGTAAGGGCTGGAAATAAAAATAAATATTTTATTTCATTGACGTCTATCTTTAGTATTAATACATCTCGTTGTCGTCAGAGGCAGGTACATAGTAAGCGTAGGAGCTCAGTGTAGATAAACTAGTTTTAAGTACCATGTAGATGTGATGCCCAAAGCACCGTGTCAGTAAAGGGCTTTACAAATGCTCTGTAGAAAGTCGACAACAGTGCTGTTGTCCCGTCAAAGCCAGTCAAAATCTCCCCGTCATGCAGGCGGAGGGTAGCGAATGTCAACAAAAATAATTCGCGTCCCTTTCGGAGCCGGATGACCAATGGGCCTATTGGTCGGTGACGGGGACTCGTGGCGGTGGCGGTGGCCGGTGGGCCCTCCTGGGCAGCGGGGGCGCCGGCGGCAGCATGCCGGCGTCCTGCGCCTGGAGCAGCCCCGCGCGCACCAGGGCCTCCGGCCGCGGCACCAGCGGGTGCTCCGCCTCCAGGAACTGGCAGAACTTCTTGGTTATCCTGCCGATCCAACCGGGACACGCGGAGAGTTGTATTCTCAGTCGTGTTCTTATCTGCCAATGGGGGCCCCGAAGGGGGCGCTTTGGCGTCAGCAAGAGGACCACCGCCGAGGACCGTCAAGGACGCACCTGAGGGAGAGGACGTGCGGCCGCCACACCTTGTCGAAGCTGACGAGCTCGGCGGGCTGCTTGACGACCAGCATGCCGGCGGCGGGCGGCGCCTTGTAGCGGGCCGGGTCGCCGCGCGGCACGCAGCGCAGGAAGGCGACGTTGCGGTGCGCGGCCCGGGCGGGCGGCCGGTCCGCGGCGCGGGCGTCGCGGCGCAGCGTCCGGTGCGCGGCCTCGCGCTCCGACCGGTGCAGCGCGTACGCGCGCAGCGCCGTCTCGTGCGGCACCTGAGGTGGCCGTTGGACGTTTCGCGAGTGAACTAATGAACTTTGATGAAGTTTGTGAATCAGGTCAAAGTCATTTTACCCTTTGTCACCACACGTTTTGCGGCTGCCCCTCTCTCTCTTTATCTCTGACACTGACCGTAGGCATCTCATGCACGTCGACGGCGAGCCGCGCGCCCTCGTCCCGCTCCAGGGTGAGCGGCTGGCACAGGCGGTGCGGCTGCAGGTCCTTGTCCTGGCCGGGGTCCTCGCCCAGCTCCCGCATCCACCCCACGCACCGGCTGAACAGCTGCGCCGCCACTCGGCCAAGTCAGCGTGTTGTTTGACGTCACCCGCGCGACCGACATAATCTCGAGTATTTGGCAGGCGCGCGCGTCCCGTAGGCCCGTACGTACCTCGCACAGCCTGTCGTTGTGGTGCTGCGCGTCCCCGCCCGCCCTGCACAGCATCCGGTGATAGCGGTGCGGCCGCGGCACCTCGACGCCCGACCCGTAGCGCAGGCTGAAACAGGCGTCGCCCCAATGAGAGCTCTGCCCGCGCCCATGGCCGGAGTAGGGGAATTTAATTTGCCGGAAAATTCGAGCTTTGTTTTAAGTCTCATCCAATTTTTCTGGAAACGTTACAATTTTAACATTTTTTCTGGAAAAGTTTCCCATT
>NW_026267193.1:984780-985530 GCF_000697945.3 Frankliniella occidentalis | reverse complement strand
GAAATAAAAATCCGCAGTTGTATGCAGCGGGAGAGAGATTTCCCCCGGAATCGTGTTCGGAAAATGACGCAATGAGCCCTGTTTGCATCGGTCGACAGCGGGGATGGGGGTGGGCGTGGAGGTCGGTGAAGGGTGAAGGTGCAGCAGCACGGGGAGCTCTTTTAATTGCCGCCACTGAAAGTGTTTACAGCTGCACATGATGGCCCCGGGGGCGGGGAGGAGACGCCGTCATGCTGAAACTGCTGCCTCTTCTCCTCCTGATCGTGTTCGATCTCCTGCGGGGGCGGAGCGGAGCTGGGGGAGGGGGCGTGCCCAGAGGCGTTTAAATCACCCGCCTGTTAGCTCCCACCGGCCGGGCCAGCGCCACCGTCTTGTTATTCTGTTTTTGCTGCCCCTTCTTCGGTCGGACTCCTCTCGACTTCGGACCTCACATTTGGAGAAAGCGGTGGGAAGAACCAGGCGATGGCGGTGTGTGTGTGTGTGTTTGTATTGAACGGAACCGAAGTGCCCGGCTAGAACACACCGGAAGGGGCTCGGCAGGTCCTGGCAGGGGCGTGGCGGGGCGTGGCCGTCGTTAAGCGATATAGTCGCCGTGGAGTTACGGCCCCCCCGGCTCGGCCCGGCTGGCGCCCGCGCCCCACCGGCAGTAGCAGCGGAGGTCTCAATGACAGGTGGTCCAGGCTATCAGATCTCCGACCCTGACGGCCTGACGGGTTGAGCCGCGGGGTTGGTCTCGCATTGGAGGGGGGG
>NW_026267193.1:980847-983275 GCF_000697945.3 Frankliniella occidentalis | reverse complement strand
AAAATCACAGAAAACAGAAAAATTGGTGCACTTTTGAATGTACTAGGTGGCTGATTAACCCCGCACACTTCTGTAGTTAGACTGTACCGCACGCACGAGTGCGGGCGGTTTGCCTATACTGCCTACGCGCCCCGCCCGTAAGGCGCCGTAGACAGGGGCGATAGGTAAGCCCGCCCGCCCTTCTGCGTGCGGTACAGTCTAACTACAAAAGTGTGTGGGGTTAATCAGCCACCTGGCACAGTGAAGTGTCCCCCGGTTTGCGCCGGGGAGGTGGGCAGCCCAAGCAACGCGTTGCCTCGCCGGCCGGCCGCCGGTGCGGTAGGCAGCCCACCGTGCGCGCGCGCGCCGCGGGCCGGCAGCCGCCGGGCGCTGAACGAGTCTTCCTCTTCTTGTCGCCCGCAGCGCTGCTGTTCTTCGACTCGTACGCCGCGGTCCTGGGCGCCATGGCGGTGGTGGGCGCCGCGCGGGGCGTCAACGTCGTGTTCCTCCAGCTGCTGATCCCGGACAACGTGCCGATCCAGCGGCTGCCCAGCGCCCAGGGGCTGTACCTGCTCACCAACGGCGTCATCTTCATGGCCGTGGGACCCTTCATGGGTGAGTACTCAAGTGAGGCTCTGGAAAAAGAACGACATTATGGGGTTGGTTTGGCAACGAGCGTCACGCTCCGGATTCTGTGCGTCAGGCTGGATGGTGGGCAAGAACAAGGACTACAACGTGGTGATCGTCGTGCTCGCCGCCATGAACGCCCTCACCCTCGCCGTGTGGGGCGCGCAGCAGCTCCTGCAGACGCTGGCGGCCAGGCGGCGGCCGACCAAGGGGCAGCAAGAGGGGGAGGCCGACGCTGCCGTCTGACGTCGTCGGATGAGCGAACTCCAGAGACACTTGTGACATTGATCTCCAAAGTGCTGTTCAGCTATCATTTCCATGTATTTTCTCTTTTTCGACGCCGACGTCGATGTGCGCGGGCGCCACGACGAAGCGCGGTGGAGAGAGAGAGAGAGAGAGAGAGAGAGAGAGAGAGCGAAGAGAGGGAGGCCGCACGGCCAACAAATTAAAATGTCTCGCTTCATTTGCTTCTCCCGCTCCCACTGGAGCCGGAGGAACACGCTTCACGCGGGGACCCAGTCCCTCACAGCCCCCAGTCCACACCATTTTTATTTATTTGCTGCTCTGCTTCGCGAACGAGGGGTGGAGGAGAAGGCGAGGGCTGAGGGAAAGGACGGATGAGGAGGGCGGTCGTGAGCTTATTACACTGGGCACTAGACGCGAGGCCGTGCCGTTCAATGTTTTATTTTTCTTCGCAACCCTTTCATATTTTCAGATTCTATGCTCTCACGCACCAGAACGACGCGGCGCCGCCGCCGCCGCGCGCGCACTGTCTCTCCGCAGCACCATCATGCACAGGTCGTTGACGGACAAATTAAAATTCCGGCCGTTCGGGGCCCTGCTCCTCCCTTGTCCCGCCGCCGCCGGAGAGCAGGGCTGCCTCTCCTCTAATGAATCGCTTTTTCTACGACCGCAAGTCAAGTCCGTCCGTGTCGGTACGGCCCTCCTCCACGCTACGCCACGCCACGCCTCCGGACAGGACAGACGCCGCGGCCGCCGCCGGCCACTCTCTCCGTATCGTCGTAAAGCTCGGTGAAGCATTGTCTGCCGCGCCGGGCAGCCCGCTGTACTGCTTGTGCGCCGGCAAGCGCGCCGTATTATTGCGATTGGAGACCGCGCTTGTGCAAACACTTGGAAAGGCCGGAGGCAAGGGCCGGGGCGGGGCGGGGCGGGGCGAGATGCGCTGCCGATGGCCGCCCCCCGCGGAACGTTACTCGCACTCGCGCGGGCGGCGGAGAGCGCCGAGCGGAGCAGGTGTGAGTTACGAGCGCGGCGGAACCTTCGCGCCCGCCGCCGCCGCCGCCGCGGGACCATAACGGTTATATTTGCGTTTCCGCAAAACTAACGATGTTTTCATGACCGTTTCAAGTTTTGTTTGAGGGCGTTACTCATGGTGCGGGAGCCGGGGCGAGAGGAGAAGGGTTCAAGTGAATCTATGGAGGAGGAGGAGGGAGAAAGGGAGAAGAGACAGAGGGAGGGAGGGAGGGAGCAGCGGCGAGCGAGAGAGAGACAGCCACTCATCGCCGATCTCTGCCGTGTTTGAATGCCGTGTGGCCCGGGCTGCTGTGGCGCCCTCTACACACAAAGGGATCACAATGGGGGCCTCCTGCCGGGGGTTGGTCCTGCGCCCCGCCCCGCCCGCAAAGCAATGCGCGGCTCCGCGGCTTAGCCTGGTGAAACATTTACTTAACATTGTCAACAAGGACCGGGGCCTAATGGCTATACACCTCTCACTTCCTCCTCCTCCCCCTTCCCCGTGCCGACTTCCGACTGTGTGTCGAACCCCCAATCTGAAATATTAGAGCGGAGCTGCGCGGAGGGA
>NW_026267193.1:974578-980797 GCF_000697945.3 Frankliniella occidentalis | reverse complement strand
TAAAGTAAAGAAGAAAAAAAAACATCGCTAAGGCATTTTTTCTATTCACGGCCATTCCTGTGTGACTTCTAGATCTAAATATACGAAGGCGATTTTGAAATGAACCAAAATACGAATGATTGAGTCCATGTAATTCAAAGAGCGTTGAAATACACGATGCAACAGAACAAGTAGATGATTATGTCAGTAAAAAGTTACGACTATACAGAACAATTAGGTACAATACATACATTATCTTTATCACATCTGAATCTTTAGAATGAGTGCAAGTTAAAAACGTCACACATCATAAACATGTAGTCTCACAAGACCCGTAAATATTTCAACATTGGTCAATATTGGGGCCTAAATCAGGTTGAAATTAATATCAATGTGAAATGAGTTCAAGTATGCATATGCCATGAACTAACTATTTTTTCAAGCTGCACTCACTCTATTATTTTTAAATAAAAAAAAAGAACATAGACAAATTTTTTCAAACACTACAGAACATGGTCAAAAATAAATTTAAGAACTGTTTGATACATATAATACATTGAGTAGTTTACATGAGTGTAACAAGCATGGAAATGGTATAGTATGAAATTTTAACAAGAACACGTAATTTTCTTGGCACCGACTTTCAATGGCTTTCTGCCACCCTGTGTGATGATCCCAGATGAAAAACTGTGTTTTTCTAGTTAGACAGAAAATACATATGTAGATACCTTCAATCTAATAAGTTGCAGTACCATATAATTTCCCGAAAAAAAAAAATCTAATTTCACAGATAATTTATTATTAACATTTTTGTAACAAGTGAATCAGATCACAACAAGGGCTTGAACAAAATAACATCACAAAGTTTGTAACATTATTAAGTACAAGTCAGTACATTTGGGAAAAAAGTTTACATAGCATCTTTCTCTAGATAGTAAATATATCTAACTTTTTTTTTTTTTTAGAGGAAAGGTCTATTCATTCTGAGCAAGAGAAGGCCAACAAGAATATTACAGGATAGGACCAACACTGCTCTTGTATAAGCCTGCCAAAATTTTGGCAGCAAGAAGAATCATTTCACGACGAGAAACACCAGTAAGAGCTTGGTGCCACTCGGAATGAGGCACTTGCAGATTATTAGCCATTATACTGCCCACAGTTACACTCAAGCCTGACCATCTCAGAGGATATTCTGCAGGTGTGTCCTCTTGCGCTAAGGACACAACAGCTGCAGGAACTGGTGTTAGTTGTGTAAAAGTCTCCAGAGTGATTTCTCGAGCTGGATCACTCAAAATCAAAACCCCAACATCAAACCACCTGAAAAAGTAGTTCATAAAATAAAAATGGGTGGATACAAAAACAAGAGTAATGAAGAGCACAATAAGGTCTTACTTATTCTCTCCAATCTCAACCAAAAAGTTCTCAACAGCAAGAACAGTTTGTTCGGGTGGGATGTTGTGTGCACTCCGCACAGCTGATATTCTTTCCTCAGCAGCCTTTACACCTGCAGCAAAACCTACAGGCTGTGCAGCAGCAACTGTCGAAGTATTGACCTGTAGACCACTGCATAGAGAAAAACATTGTCAGCTCAAGAGAGAAACTTTGTTACTTGCTTAGAAGGGAGCATACTAAGAGTCATGAAAACACTTACGTCACTGTAGCTTTGCCAAATACTGATTGGAATGCCTCACGGACTGGACTAATTTTAATTTCTTTATCGGAGGCAACAACTATATCAACAGCACCTCCAGAATCTGAAAACACCAATTTAAATTAAATACTGGACTGAGACAAATTTAACAATTTGAATTGTAACTGCTGTTTACTGCACATACATATGAATTCTTTCATTTGAGGATCAAGTGTTGTTATCATTGAGTTCATAGAACTTTTGGCTTTTTCTGTGACACGAGACAATATGCCTGCACTGCCACCAACAGCTCCCTTAACCCATCCAAGTAGTTGGCTGCTCACTCCAGCATTAGGATCTGTCTCGAGATTGCTATCCACTGTGCTAAGAGATGCATCACTGCCTTTGCTTGCAGGGATGACTGGGCTGTCAATAGGATATTGAAAAGCAAAACGAGCTAATTAGCATACACAATTTTTCAAAATTCTTTTCTTTTCATTTACATTATTTATCAAAAGTAAGCTATAAGATAATACTTTCATACCTGAACGTTTTGGGGTAAAATGCGCTTGCAGCTGGGTTGTAAGAGGAGGGATCTGAAGATGCTGTACTGGTTCCTGAGGTTGCAGAGGTGGCTGCAGTCGTATTGTCTATAGATGGTCGAGGAGATGGTTCAATAAAACTGGGTAAGGCAGACGGCGGTTCCACACCTCCAAGTCCTTGAGTAGCCATTGATGGGGGTATAAGAGAAGCACCAAGTGGCACTTCTGTAACAATATCAAATAAACAATAATGTTTTCAAAATTTATCGGTTCTTCAAAAATTAACCACACACAATGATAACTAAACACAAAAAGTCACGGAAAATTATAAAACTAAAATGGTGCGCCTTGAAAATTGTGCCATTGCATCAGCTATAAAAATAATTGTAAACAAGTGCCAGACATTCAATTAACTTTTCCCATTCAAACCTACCTTGCCTCATTGCGTTATCCACTAGAGAGATGCCTTCAATTTTTCGTTCAACAAACTCAAATGAAGATTCACCATTTGTGTCATCTTGCATCATTAATCAAGAAAATGAAGTTTCTCTGTCCCACGTTCAACCCGAACACGAGGGTTGACCTGCTTATTTCAGATGCAACAGCTGATAAAACAGAATATTTACACGCGAGAAACTGTAGACGACACAGATACCCATACAACTACCACAACACAACAAAAACAAAAAAAAGGACCACACAGATGAGAAACTCCCACTTTAGTATGAAAGATTTGTGTGGCGGCTAAATAATAGGAAAAGTCCACCACAACACTAAAAAAACAAGCACCATAATTAATGTTGTTTTGATTTCTCCTCTGTAAATAGAACTTTTACAAACCAACTAGTTTTTGAGTTTTTATATTTAGATTCGTTACAGCTATCCTGTCTCTGGGTGTTAATGCTTGAAGAAATTGTCAGATTTTTGATATGCGAGATTGGCAATAGTACATTAGTTTGAGCTTTGTCCACTGTGGCGCTAGTGTCGCCCCAGTGTTTGGCGGGCAAACACAAAGTTTTGAGCCAATCAATAAATGTTACCGAAAAGAACATTTTTGCAAGAATCCTCTGTGTCGTTGAAATCTTTTCTTGCAAGACTATGCATCCTGGTCATTCTTCAGCCGCTATTAGGTATGTTGTTTTTATCTAACTTAAAACAAAATATGTGTGGTGGATGCTCCGATATGCGGCATGGAGGTAGAGGCCCACTAACCCTCTTGGCCCATACTTTGGTTTTGTATTGTTGAAAAACATTTTTTTGGAGTTGTCATACATTTGGATTATGCTGTTGTGATAATATGGCCATTTATAAAGAAGATGTCATTCAACATATGTGCCAACGTAAGGTTAGGGCGCGCACCTCCACTAGTGGAGTTACTCAGTTACTCCGCTCGTTCACGCCAGCGGCTGCGCTTTACGCTGGACCCCACTCCCCTCTCAAGCCTGTGAAAAATATCGACGAATGAAGAGGAGGGGTAATAATTCTTCCAGCACTTTAACTTATTTTTCTTATAGAAGTAGATATATTTGAGATCATACAAGTGATTGACACAGGTTTCGTACAGCCTAGGGGACGGATATATCACCGGGGTAGTGTGGGGGTAGTTATTCACTGGGTAACACTTTTTAACAAACTAAATAATAACAACATTTGCTCCGGCTGCTGCTCTGCTGCTCAGGCCGTGCCCGGGGGCGCCGGCGGCGTCAGGTAGTCCTTGGGGCCGAGGTACTGGCCGCCCAGCTGCTCGACGAGGCCCTGGCCGCGCACGCCGTACTTGGCCTGGTACTCGGGCCGCAGCAGCTCGCCGTCCTCGGGCCGGAACGGGTAGGGCGTCTCGGCGCGCTGGCTGTCCAGGGTGGGCACGGCGCGCCGCAGCTGGCGCAGGGCGTGCGTCAGCCGGAGCAGGCCGCCGGGCGGGGACAGGGGCGTCGGGGAGCTGAGCAGCGCGCAGAACAGCACGAGCCGCCAGGCCAGCCACAGCCAGCGGGCCACCTGCAGCAGCAACGGGGGGGTCATGAGCATGAGCGAACAGAAGAGGGGACTGGACTGGACAGCGCCGCCGTCTGCAGCCGTGAGCCTTGCCGCGCGATCTGGAGGTCATGGACCTGGTCATGGACCTCCTGGAGCGGATAATGGAGCACCTCTCGCCATAGAGATCGCACTGGCCGCTGGCAGTGCCATTGCGTTATCACTGCCAGACGGCCGGTCGGCCGATGCGCAGCCTGTAAGGCTATTACGTGCCACCTCGTCGCGTAGTTTTATTTGTAGTCCGGCCTGCCAGCCTCGGCACCTCGGCAGCCACCTAGTGCAAAGGGGAAATGCAGCGCGGCGATTGGTCCTCCGTACGCTCCCCACACTTCTACGTCACACAGCCACTACACGTCACAGTGGACAGTCTCGCCGCCGCTCGCCGCAGCCGCACAAACGAACCAATAGGCGCGCTGCATTTCCCCTTTCCACTAGGTGGCTGCCGAGGTGCCGAGGCAGGCAGGCAGGCGGCTACGGACTACAAATAAAACTACGCGACGAGGTGGCACGTAATAGCCTTACTGCTATGGTGGGTCACTCACTATCGGGTGTCTGCACATGCAGAGGCACTTACCACGTCCAGCTCCCTCACGGCGGGCCTGCTGCCGGTGCTCGTACCGCCGCCGTGGCTGCTGCTGCTGCCGGTGCCGGTGCCGGTGCGCGGTGTCGTCGTCATCTCTGGGATGCTGTGGCAGAGCGCCAAGTCCGGCCCTGCGCAGGAAATGAGTGGCATTGAATCACCCCGCTGCTGCCGGCCGGTGATGCTGGTCTTCCCCTTCCCTGCCGCGGCGGCACCGCTCATCGCTGCTGCGTGCGCGGTGATTCTCCAGAGGAGCTGGGGGGTGCCCGAGGGTGCGGAGCAAGTGCAGCGGCGGGGACGGCCCGCGGCAGGGCGCGTAACAGCGGGCGTTTGCGTGAGCTTATCACGGGCGTGAGTAAGTCGCGGTGCGCTGGCGGCGAGGGGTGCCCCGCCGCGGTGCCCCGGAGGAGGGTGCGGACCGGAGCAGTGCGGGGCGGCGGGGGGAAGGCCCAGCAGCAGGGCGAGCGGAACGGGCGCGAGTCGGTTGCGCGGTGCGCTGCGCTGCTCGCGGCGATAGGGATGGCCGTGCGCGTCAAAAAGGAGGCCGCAGGGTGCAGCGCAGTGCCGCCCGGGAGGGAGGGCCCGGCGGCAGGGTGCTCGTGAGTCAGGTGCTACTGCGGTGCGGCTCGCGGTGCACCCGCTCCGCACGTCGCGGGGATTACAACTGCGGGTGTTTTGAGCCGCGGTCCGCTGCGCCCGCTGCCGCTGAGCCACCCTTGACCTCCCCCGGCCGTGTGCGCCCGGGCCGGTGCGCCGCGCCGCGCGCCCCCCGCGGTCCCCCCCCGGACTGCTGGACGGGCACATGGTCGGACCCGCACGACCGGACGGGCTGTTTGCCTGACCACACGTATGTGGTCAGATGAAGAACCAGAGCGACCCGGCAATAAAGACTAGTTTCCGCACCGAGTAATCCCATTTGGCCGCAATATTTTGACCGTTTCTGCTGCTGTTGTTTTTATTTTATTTGCCACCCCTTCCATCGCGATGGACTTTTCCATTCGAGCTCGCTTCCACGCTCCCTGGTAAAGCTCCATTTCCCCTGGTTGTTTCAGTCTGACATATCATATGCTCCGATAATGATATCGAATCAGATCACCGTAATGCGATTAGTACAAGGTGCCTCGCTGACTCGCACCGTGACCGTGGGACCCGACATCACTCTCACGTTCGCCCTGCAGACAGCGTGGTGGTGATCTGATTCCGCTCTCGAAACCACCGGGCCGATACCAAGTTTTCGAGAAAAGGTCGTTGGTCGACAACTTTCACGGCTTCGTCAATAGAAAGTACGAGAAGGTACTCACTGTGAAAAAAAAAGTAGGTAGGTTTACAGGAAAATTTTCCTTGACGCAAGTTGTAAAATTACAATTTGTATTCGTAAAAATACATGCAGTATATATCGACTTCAAATCCCTTGGCGAGTAAAAAATGTGCTGTCGTAAATTTGCAATTTAATTATAATT
>NW_026267193.1:972114-974528 GCF_000697945.3 Frankliniella occidentalis | reverse complement strand
GCTTGGCGCCACCGCGACTGTCCAAGTCGGGATCAAACGAGATCAAGGCACTTCCTCTCCCACTCTGCCGCTGCTCTGTGGTCCCTGGTTGGTTGCAGCCTGCTGAAAATCGATTCCCCGAAACAAGGAATTTCCTTTGCAATTAGCCATTGAATCAAAGTAATTTTCCCATGATAAACTTGAAAAAAAAACATGAAAAAAAATGAACCTTTGAAAAATCTGTTCAACTCAAGGAATGGTTTGTCGTTGGACAAAAGAAATTCCTCTGAAACAAAGGAAAAATTTTCGTTGTGTTTTTCCAAGGCTACAGTTATACTGTACAGCATGCACGCGTGTGGGCTGGTTGCCTACTCGCTCTGCCATAAGGCGCCTTGTCGTGAGCAACTCCGCCAACTTACTTGTGGGTCTTCACTTTTCCTTATTTCGATGACTGCCGTTCATTTCGATGGACGGTAGTTGCCTACCCTGCAGGCGCCCCCTGCCCCCTCTCTTTAATATACACACACACGCACACGGCGGCAGGTCGTCACCGTGTGGGCCGGAGTTTGGCCCCGGAGCCGGGGAGGGAGTGAGAGAGAGAGAGAGACTCTCAAGTGACTGAGTGGCCGGCCGCTGCCCAGTTTATGAGGTGATGAAAGTAATCAGGTTGGAGCGGAATCCAATCTCTCTCTTCCTCTCTCGTCCCTCCTCTCTCCTCCTCCAGGTCGGACTACACACACCTCTTCACCATATCATCTCTGCCTTTTTGCTGAGATACAAACACAACAATATATACATATGCGTGTGTGTGTGTGTGTGTGTGTGTGTGTGTGCAAAGACGATTCCCCGGGTGCGTGCGGACCCGACGCGGGCGCGTATAAGCTGTCGATTTACTGCGGGATTTAACGCGTGGCATTTTATTTTGCGAATTTTTGATGGCTGAAAAAGGTCTTATTGAGATTGTGACTGAGAGTTATGGAGGAAAAAAAACACACACTTTTGTTTTAAAAAATGTGTTGTTGTTTCTTGTTCCTGTCGCGCGTCTTTCCCTTTCTCTCTCTCTCTCTCTCTCTCTCTTTCTCGCACACCTAGGGTTCCCGGGGCCTCTGTTTTACTGACCCGTTCCGAGTGCAGCGCCGCGGCAGCCTGCCAGAGGGGCGTAACTGCTCTAGGCGCACCTGAACCCCCTCCGGCCCGCGTCCTGCCCCGCCGCACCCTGCTGGCCCCGCCTTGACCACGCCTCTCACCGGGACTCCGGTGACGAGAGGCTGGCATACAGAGAGTGTTTTATTGCACGGCCGTAGGATGGGCTGCCCCGCCCGAGCGAGCGACCATTAAGCAACGTGAAATTTGAGCAGCACTAAAGGCAAAATTATGTCCGCTAGGCGGCCATCACTCTAATGGACGGGCGAACACGGGCGGCAGCGGCGGCCATCGCACCGGCGCGTAAAACGAGATAATTCGAAATTACGCGCGCTTTTTGTCGCGCTGATTATATTTCTGCCCCTCCACGACCTTCGTAATTATAATATCGCCTTATGCACAAACAAATTATTCTTGCAACATAATCAAGTGTTTGCGCGGACCTTCATAATAATTCTTCTTCTCGTGCGAAAACTTTGCAAAACGCTTGATGATTATGATGGTGATGGTAATGATGATATTTTTGCGCGGCAGCGTTTCTGTCCGAGTCGCGGCGTGCGGTGTTTGTTCGGCTCCACTTTGCTGCCCCGAAGCCCCATGTTGCATTAATGCACCTCTTCCTGCCGCTCTGCGGACCGTGTAAAATGCGCGCGCGGGGAAGTACCTGCTTCGAGCACTGCTTGCGCGGGGTATGTGCGAGCGCGTGTTATATTGCGTGCCTGCGGGAAAAAAAAACTTAAAACTTCAAAGTATTTGCCGCTGATGTATACCGTACCGTGTGTACCGCCGCAGCATATAGCTCAAAAAGACGCAAGGGATGTTGTGCTGCGCAAAAGTGTGTCTTAATTTCTTGAGCCGTCTGTTACTTTCCCTGGATGATATGGAACATTATATGTTGATGACCGGTTGATGATCATTGTTTATGTACTGATGATGAGGTCGACGACAACGGTGATGATCATATGAATGGAGATTGATCACGATGATAACTTAATTAACTTAACACGCTTAATTGGAACCCTGATGAAAATTATCTGTTCGTTTAAAAATTTAGAATTAACTTTTCCGTTCAAAAAGTTATGTTTAAGCAAACAAACAAACAAAGAAATAGTTCCGAGCTATACTGTTCCCTGCGAAATTCAGCACCAAGCGAGACTTTAAGTGATAGGCTTCTGATCAAAACTTAAGAGAAGTGTCGTTAAATTGCGATTGGATCACAAGCTTGAATTGCTAGCATCAACAGCTCCAAGAAATATCATTAAATCGCTGATCGCTGGTACTGTCAGGTTGAA
>NW_026267193.1:967059-972064 GCF_000697945.3 Frankliniella occidentalis | reverse complement strand
CCCCCATTCCCAGCAACCATCTCTCGTCCCCTCGCTCGTCGCTGCCGTTCCGGTACCTGCCGTGCGATTCCGGAGATCGTTCAAGAGAGGCTCTCCTATTCCTCCCGTATAGCTCCGTCCTTGTTGCACTCATAGGGCAGGGGTATAGGAGAGCCCCTCTTGAACGATCTCCGGAATCGCACGGCTGCTTCCAATTACACATACACGGCTATCCTCCCAATCCGTCAGCGCGGCGTCCGCGGCGCTCCGCGACGGCGAGCAATCCGTACGGGTGTCAGCGCGAGGGCGGCGTCCGCGGCCAAGACGGAGAGAGGCCGAGATAGACGAGGCAGGGAGAGAGAGAGAGATGGCTCCAAGGAAACCTGTTCCAGTGCGAGCGAGAGAGGTTTACAAGACGTCACCCTCCCTCTCTCTCCCCTCCCTCCTACTTTTTTCTGTCTCTCTATCGCACTCGTTCGGGCTGCGCTTTACCCTCTCTCTCTATCGTTCACATATCAGATATCTCCGCCACAAGTGTATGTGTTTCAATCAGACGTGTCGCTACGCCCATCCGTCCCGATCCGTCCTCCTTCGGCGTTCACGCACGCACACACACATACACACACACACTCACACAAACACACACACACAAAACCAGACACTCACACGGCTGTCGGTGCCTTTTGGTGTGTCCGGGCCAGGGCCGTTGTTGACCTTGACAAGTAATTCACTCCGTGTAACTTGTTAACGATTTCCTGCATCAGCGCTCACCTCGCCTCGCCGCCCGCCAGTATTGGAAACATCATCACCCCGGAACGATGTGGGGGACGCCTGCAGGGGGGGACCAGGGACCTGATGACCTGACCAGCGGCGGCGGCGCGGGGTGGCCGTGGCCTGGCCGGGGGAGGGGCGGGGAGGAGTCCAGCAGGCTCAGGGAGCTTGTCTTTGTCACTTGACACCCGGATTCCGTGTTCCCGGATCGGGCCACACCCACCAAATCTCTCATCCCCCCGTTTTGTCCTTTTGTCGCCGAGGGTGCTCCGGCGGCGGCGGCGGTCGCCACGCGACATCGGTCACCTGAGAGGCGGGGGGAGGACGCTCCCCTCGGCTGCGCAACGCTTGTGTTGTGTTTGATTGCCATTCTCACTCGGCCGGCGCTGACAGCTGTCTGTCTGTCCCAGGCCGAGGGCGAGCCGAGGGTGCTCGTGTACTGCTCTCCCTCGGGGAGGACTGACTTCCTAGTCCAGGATCTCTCTATCCCTATCAGAGTCACGGCGCGGCGACGACGGCGACGATGGCGTCCTCCGCGACGCAGCAGCCGCGCGCGGGAACTTGAGCGCAAGAGGGGATCGAACCCCGCGGCGGCGGCGCCCCGCTCCAAGCAGGGCGGCGCCCGGATCGAATGATCAGCAGGAGCAATCGGATTAACATCGCTTAGCGGGACGCGGCGCGGGAGCGCGCAGGAGGTCTCCCGCCGGACCTGCTTGGCCGCGGGTCCACACACTCCAGCATCCGCCGCCGCCTGCCTCCCCTGACTCATCCCGGTCACGCGAGCGCGGGGAGCGCCAGATCTGAGAGAGGAGTCCCTTTCCTTTTATCCCGCTCGCTCATAGCAATGGCGTCCGAGTACTCCAAATTGGATGGCGCATTTCGAACGCATCCGCCGCGCGGCTGTACAGCGCCCCGCCCCGCCCCATCGCCGCTGCTATTAATGTTATTATCATCATCGCCATCCTTGTTGCACCGAGGCGCACAAAGCTTCACGCAACATTGAACAGCCCTGCCCGGATATCTTGTCTTGCTGCTGCTGCAAGCGCTGCGCACCGCCTGGCCGACGAGGCGACGCCCTCGGGCTGCGTGGCAGGGCAGCGCAGCGTGTATAGGCTCCGCCCCGAGCCCTTTGAGGCCGCGCGCTGCGCTACTGTTGCATCGCGGTCATGGCGGTCGTGTAAGTGCTCCACGGTAAGCCCGCGGCCCCGCCACGCCCCAGCCACGCCAGACCGCGCCCCGGAGCACTCTCCGATGCGGACTGATATTAGCGACCCGACATCCAATACTACAATCTGATATCATTAGCACCGCGCCGCCGCCCGCTCCACTGCTGCTGCTGCGGAAGGCTCACGTGTGCTGCCAATAACCGGACTGCCTGAGCGCTCTGCGCTGCGAATAAGCGATCTCAGCCCCGACCCACCCCGCCCCGCCACTCCTTTGCCGCGCGCGCTCTGATGAAATCGTCGTCGTCGGCGGCGGCGTGATGGTCCTGCCGGAGAGCAAAGTGAGACACGACGGTGAGGGAGATAGAGAGGGACGCGCAGGACGGCCAGCCTCGGCCGGGCACGGCGCGCGCGCGCTCGCTGCGCTTGTCGACGTGAGCACTGACGTTTACGCACACGTTTGTCGGCCGCGCTGCGCTGCCCTGCTCCGCCACGGCGCGGCACTACCACCAAGTCGTAAAACGAAGCGACGCGCGCTCCTCGCTCGGCCCTGCCGTGCTGGCCGTGGCCGTGCAGAGCCTGCAGCAGATTGCGCGGCCCCGGCCGGGCCCGGGCGCGCCGCACCTCCGCTCGCCTCCCCGCCGGAGAGGACTTCCCCCGCGGCCCCCGGCGGCGGTGCATTGTCCAAACCGAACCGCCCACTCGGCTCGCCTATAAATTATGCCTTTCGCCCGCTAAAAACAACAAATAAGGGCCGCAGCGGAGTGTAGGGCGCGGTGTGTATCGGGGCCGGCGAAGGGCCCTGAGCGACAAAGGAGCGGGAGCGGCGGCGGGGAGGAGGAGCGGCAGGTACTGTGAGGAGGGGAGCGGTGGGAGCGGGGCAGCAGGATCCCGGGCGCGCCGTGGAGCCGCCTGCGTGAAGAGGGGTTGGCTGGCCTTCCCCTCCCCGCCGCCGCGCCCCGCCACGCCCCGACTCCGCTCCCCGCCCCGCCACGCTTCTCCAGAGCGCTACGGACAAGAGGAGCGGCGCGGTGCGGCGGCCGAGTGGAGAGTGGAGTCAGTCGCTGCCGAACCTCTGGTCGCGTCAGATCGGCCCCGTGTGTGAGTGTGTGTGAGTGTGTGGACCCGCGTCCGCCAGGTACACCGCGCTGCTCGCGACGCCGACGCCGACGCCTGTGTGGATTACCAGTGCCAGTGCAGTGCCAGTGCAGTGCTCGTGTGGATTACAGTGATGATGAGGGCCCCCAGGGCCCGAGGCCGCGAGGCCGCCGCTCGGCGCTGCTGAAGGCCCCCCGAGGCCACCGCTGTTGCACGTCCCCGATGGCGGCCGGCGTGCGCTCCACGGGCATGGTGGGCGCCCTCGCCGCCCCCGCCTCCACGTCGGCGGCCGTGGCGGCGGCCTGCGTCTCGCTGCTGCTGCTGCAGACGGCCCTGCTGCAGCCACGACCCGCCCTCGCCGTCGTCGGCAACGTCACCAAGGAGGGCGCCCGGCCGCTGGACAGGCCGCTTGAGCGCCCGCTGGAGCGGCATGAGCGTCCCGAGCGCCCCGACCGGCCGGAGCGTGGCGACAGGGAGAGGACGGCCTACAACCACGGCCACAGCTGGATGTGAGTACCGGTGACACGACGTCGGCGTGCTCGCCTCCCTGCTCCGGCAACCGCGGGCACGCCCAGCCCACGCGTCACGTGCCCATCGTACCCGCCTGCTCTGCTGCCGGCCCGGGTCCTCCTCAGACCCGGTGTATTTCGCATGGCACCGTCACCAATCCGCGTCCACCACTTTATACTGGAGGGAGCGCTGCTATACTTGTAGGAGAGGAGAACAGGCAGCAGCAGGGGCGGCCGCGGCCGGCAGCGGAGTCGGCCTGAGCGAGACAGACACTCACTGCCGCTGAGCGTAGGCAAGCCGCTCGTTATTATTTTCCGCACTCTTGCGCATCGTCGTCTACTGTGCACCAGTGAACACGCACGTGTGTGTGTGTGTGTGTTGCGCCCCTGTGTGCGTGTGTGTGTGTCTCTGGCCCCAGCAGCAGCGCCCTGACCTCCCCGTCCGTCCCCGCGTGAGATCGCGGACGCGCACGCCGTCGCCGTCGTCGTGCCCTGCTACAATGCCCGGCGACAAGCACGATAAATCACGAGTGTGTGTTTCTCGCGTGCGTGCGCGCGCGTGAGACAGAGAAAGAGAGAGAGAGCGAGAGCGAGAGAGATGGCAAGGAGCTCGCTCGCGGACAGAGATGGGGTGGCCTCCCTCGTGTCTAGTCGCTGCGCCGCACTGCTGTCGGGGGGTGTTTTCCTTCCGCGGCTATACTTCTTTTGATGAAAAACCCCTTCCATCCAGCCCCCCTCCCCTCACCCCTCTCTCTCTCTACCTCTCTCCGTCTTCCTCCTTTCTGTGAATTACACGCGCCGCGCCCCGGCTGGAGGAGCTTGCTCGCGGATCACCGTCCGACAAGAGACCAGCCGAGCCCCTTATAGCAAAGCCACATCAAAGCGGCCCAACACGTTAGCAGAGCGCGGTGCGGCCCGCGCGCGGAGGCGCCACCACCCCCGCGATGGGGTGCGAGAGAGAAGGGCATAGGGGGCAGCTCAGCGAGTGGCTCCGCGGGTGCGAGAGAGAGAGGTAGGGAGAGGGAGAGTTCCGGCCCTCCGCGCGCGTTATCCCCGCCTGGATGCCCGCCTGCTTGGCTTGCACACCCGCTGTTGTTATATTGCTGCGTGTTTCTAATCATCCGAGCCCCGCGCCCGGGCCCGGGGCCGCCTTAAGGATGTCTGAGGTGGGGAAGCGGCAGGGGGCGGGGCCGGGCGCCGTCCTCCACTTTGTCCTTTGGGGCCCTCGGCGGCGGCGGCGTGGACAGATAATTGGACTCTTTTTTCCTCCCCTAAGCAGCGCTCATTAAGGTGGGCTTAGCGGACCTTTGAGTGGCTGCGGCGAGTGGTGTGGCGGCGGCGGCGGCGGAGGAGGAGGAGGGAAGGGGGAGGCTGCATGGGACTCCCTGTCCTCACAGGCTGAGTGAGGGGAGAAGCTTTTGTATCCTTTCACGACGTCAACGCCGTCGTCGTCGTCGTCTACCCTCTGTGCCTGTGCCCCCCCCC
>NW_026267193.1:965449-967009 GCF_000697945.3 Frankliniella occidentalis | reverse complement strand
ATTCCTGCGACCATATCCCTTACCGCTATTCGTAGGAATTCATGCGACTGTATCCCTCACCGCTATTCGTAGGTATTCCTGCGACTATATCCCTCACCGTTTTCTGTAGGTATTCCTGCGACCATATTGCTCACTGCTATTCGTAGGAATTCCTGCGACTGTATCCCTCACTGCTATTCGTAGGAATTCCTGCGACTATATCCCTCAGCGCTATTCGCAGGAATTCCTGCGACCATCCTGACTGCCCCTCAGCGCTATGCGTAGGGATTCCTGCGAACGTATCTCTGACTGCTATTCGCAGGAATTCCTGCGACTATACCCCTCAGCTCTATTCGTAGGGATTCCTGCGACCATATCCCTCACCGCTATTCGTAGAAATTCCTGCGACTGTATCCCTCACCGCTAGCCGCAGAGATTCCTGCGACCATATTGCTCACCGCTATTCGTAAGAATTCCTGCGAGTAATACTCAAAAGCCTCTTTGTTGGGAATCCCTAATGATAGACTACCTGCGAGTTGCATACATACTGCTCGAACTCTATCCGCAGGAATATTTAATATTTTCAACCGCGCATGCCGGCGTGCGTTTTAGTAGCCTAATCTATCGGGGCTATATGGCTAACATGGCAGCAGGGCGAGTGAGAAAACGGCACAGTTTGCAGTGCAACTACGTTGTAGCCATGGCAAATCACCCACTTATAGTGTGAAGGTAGAAATGCATGACAACAGGGGCAGCGAAGACTATAGAGAACCCTTAGGGGAAGTCCCTGTGGTTGATGTCACTGCAGCTCACCTTTAGTAAAACGTTTATATTCCAGCTGGGATGGGATTCACTGTGCGTCCGCGGAGCGTGCGCTTCACGCCGTCGTGCCTCGTGCCGCTCGCGGTCGGACTGGACGAGGGTCGCGCCCGGCGCACACCTGCGGGGCGTTGAGTCCCCACCGCCCCCACGCGGTAGGGAGCGGGGCGGCGGGGGCAGCGGGAGCAGCCCCACTCCCGCGGGCTGTGGCGCGGCGAGACAGTTTCTGGCAATGTCTCCGTTTTTTATCTCCTCCGTCTTTTGCGGTTCGGTATTTCGGATACATCATCAGGCGCGGCCCGGAGGCGTTTTCGCCCAAACGAGATATCCGCGCGCGGATTCACGAAAAAGACGATCGAAAAAGAGCCGGGTGACTTTCCCGGGGAAGTCTTTGTGATAAGGAGAGATGAGTGAGAGTGACCGCATTATTGTGTTTGCGCCGGAAGACTCAGGCACCCCGAGTCTCCTCTGTAGGATAACAACACACACATGTGTCTTAAGCCCTTGCCGTCGCTCATCGTGCACCCGATGTAACGCCCGACGCCGCGTGACGTAACGCATTGTCACGACGTCACGTCCGTCACGGCCCGCATCGTCGCGCAACGCGCACGTGCTTGGCCGCGGGCCCGCGGGGCTGCCGACCAGCGGCGCGAACGATTTCTCATATCATTATCAACACCAATCGCTTTCGATCGCTTCGCGCCACGTGGACATTTTCTTGAACACGAGCAGCAGCTGATTCAAGCGTGCCGGTTTCGAAAG
>NW_026267193.1:961583-964083 GCF_000697945.3 Frankliniella occidentalis | reverse complement strand
TGTGGACAAAACACGGGGAAAAGAGGCATTTTCGAGGCAAAAGGAGGCCACCCCGAGCGTTCCGTCTCCGGCCAATTTGGCACATTCTTTGCTTTCATGAGGGCACTTGTGTGGTGTGCCCGGGTGCGCCTTTTGAAGGCAGCAACAGCAGCAGCAGCGCGGAGTCGAGTTTCCAGCCAGCTCCAAATTATCGCCGGGGCCGGTGCAAGCACCGAGGACGACGACGACGAAAAACGATAAATTTTGTTATTAGGGCGTTAATGTCGGTCACTCCAGACACCTGATGGTTTCCATTACGTTATCACGTGACGCGAAAGTAATTACAGGGCTTATCCAACCGCACGTCTGTTGTCCGGTCCGTCCGTTCGTCCGCACGCCCGCCCGCCCGTCCGCCCGTGTGTCATAATTCGAGGCATTTCGTTTGGAAGCACAGCCAGGAGTAGTAAACGTCGTGCCCCTCCTTCTACCCACAGACTACGCCCGCCTCCCGCCGAACCACAGATTACGGCCAAATCCGTTGAAATATTCGAAAAGGAAAGGAAAGAAAGGAGGGAAAAGTGGACAGCAGAAAGCGTATAAGTTCACGGTCCAACGGACCGCGGCAACCATTCACTAAACAGACCGAATTCGGGCGCAACTTACAAAGTTTTGGTTTCAACACAATCCTGTACTTTTACCTAGCATAATGTGAACGTTTAATATTAGGACATTATTGAAGTATAAAATCCAAAACTTTCGAGAAATGCTTTTTTTGCAGCTTTATCCCATAAAGTCAAATACAACTTTATCTCGTGTGAAATTGAGGCTCGTCCTATTTTTCCAAACGAACGGCTAAGCAAAGGCTTCTGCAGCGAGGCTACCTGTTACTCTATCCCCCTGGTAGAGGCAAAGGGCCCGGCCCTGCGGCCCATCGGCCCAGCAGCCCAGGAGCCCTTCTCCACTGGACCTGTTTTGTCGGTGTTTTCCGGTGTTGTCGCTCCCTCCGCTCCCGCGGCAGCCTCGCGGCAGCCAGCACGCACGGGCTGCACAGGCTGCACTTCACGGCCTACACTTGCCCGGCGCCAGCGAAGAGCCTTGACACCGCCCTCGCACCATCCCTGCAAAGTGTTCTACACGGTGAACTGCCAAACACTCTGTAAAGTGTACCAGGTGGCTGATTCACGCCGCGCACTTCTGTAGGTATACTGTACCGCACGCACGAGTGCGGGCGGGCTTGCCTATCGCCCCTGTCCACGGCGCCTTACGAGCCGAGCGAGTAGGCAACCCGCCCGCACTCGTGTATGCGGTACGGTATACCTACAGAAGTGCGCGGCGTGAATCAGCCACCTGGTATAAGACACAACTCTTCCGAGCGGAATTCATTTCCGTAATTAGACTCGACGGCAATATCCCCTGTTGCTCTAGGTATTACGAAGTACCGAAAAGTTTTAAAAAAAGGTGTGCACCAAAATCGTATAATTTAAGTTAAAATACCAACCAACCTCGAAGTACTCTGAGGAGAATGCTTGCTGTGAATTCTACCTGCTCGCAAAACTTTTTCACCAGCTACATCTGCCTGAAAGCCTGTGTGGGGTTGTACGACGACATACACGGCGTTCCAGATGATACTGCACTTACGTTTGTGGCGCTAATGGGAGTCGTGCATTATCGTCAGGTACAAAGTTGCAGGCAGCACTTCACCCTGAGGGGAGGGGGAGGTGGTAGGGGCGGTGCGAAACCGAGATGCAGAGGCAAAGGAGCGCTGCCTCACCTGAGACTCTGTGGAGATAAACTCATCACGTCTATCAGCTCTCGCGATATGTGCATGTGAGTGTGTGTTTGTGTGAAAGGGAGAGACTTTATAACGCGAACGGTATTTTATTTTGTTTTTAAGGATATTTCAGAGGTGCGCTCCGCTCTCCTTGCTCCGGGCCCCCAGCCCCCACTCCTCCAGCAAACGTTTGTTCGTTTCGATCTTTTTCTTTCTTCTTTTTTTTGTTGTTGGAATGAGTGGAGCTGTGTGTGAGGTGAGAGGTGGACGAAAATAACGCCCTGCGATTGTCCCTCCAATCCCATATCCCATCGGGGAGCATTGTCCTCGCCTCCCGCCGGCCCCTCTCCCTCCCCATTTACTCTCCCACCCTCAACCGATTCCTCTGTCCATCAGCAGCCCAAATGTGGATCATTTAGAACAGACAACGTGCGCGCGCGTGTGTGTGTGTGTGTTTTCCCCTCCTCTCGCTTTTTTCCGTTTTCTTGCCTAGAGCGCCGAGTCGAACAGCAACAGCCAGCGGCAGCAGCCAGCCCTGTAGACAAATAATATTCGTTGTGCTTGTGCAACTCCGCGCCTCGGTCCGCGATCCCCTGCCCGCCGCACCACGCCGCGCCACGCCCCTCGGCATGTGTGTGTGTGTGCGTGCGTGCGCGCGCGTTGACGAGGGTGCATGTCAGGGGTGAAAGAAATTAATGTGGTGTAAATACCCCTCGGGGCAGTAGAGGAGAGAGAGAGAGGGAGGGGGGG
>NW_026267193.1:960457-961213 GCF_000697945.3 Frankliniella occidentalis | reverse complement strand
AGCCGTTCTACTCTCCGCTGCCTCTTGGGCACCTGCGGAGCCGTGGGCAAGGGAGGGACAGGGGGCTGGGCATGGAGGGGGAGGGGGAGTAGTATAGGAGCAATCCATGGCCGAACATGGCTAATCGCGAAAGCAAGGCATTCGGTCACGCAAACAGATGTCACCCCGCGGGCGAGGGCGAGAGAGGATGGGTGGGTGGGTGTGGTCTGGGCTGTTGTTGGACGGGGATGGTGGTGTGCTTTTGGCGTCACCCTCCCGCCTTCCCCAGTCACTTCCTGCTCACCTGTCGTGGTCCTGCTGACGGAGGCCAGTCGCCAGTCGAAGCCTGGCCTGGCTTTGCCCGGTGCTACACTCGGCAGGATGCAGCGACCCGTCGCCGCAGCCCGGGCGCCCTCGCCATCCTCCCTCTTCACAACTGCGACAAATTACGTAATTATTTTCGGAAACCATTAGTTTGTCCGCAGACATGACGCCTTTGAGGGCGTTCCCCGTCCCGCCTTGTGTAGTACCCCGCTGCTGCGCCCGTCGCTATATCGTGTGTGCTCGAATGATGTGCTTTTATTTTCGTTTGTGCGCTTTTTATTATTTATTGTATGGCTTATTTGAATTATTTCGCGATTACTTCTTCTCTTTACTGCGGTTAATTTCTCATCGCTTCGCCACGGCCCGGCCCGGGCCCTCGCTCGCACGCGCCGCTCATACATACTGTGTCAGCCTGCCAAGCGATTCTCATTGTTTAACGTCAATTATTTCACG
>NW_026267193.1:954505-960377 GCF_000697945.3 Frankliniella occidentalis | reverse complement strand
GGGGGGGAGGGGGCACAAACAGCCGGGCCCGGGCCAAAGGAGTGGGCCTATACCAACCAGCCCAAGTCCCTCCTCCGCACTCTGCTGCGCTAACCCCGTGAATATTTCAGGCGGCGGCGGGTGCGCACGCGGGCCACGACGACGCACGTGTGTGTGTGTGTGTGTGTGTGTGTGTGTGTGTGTGTGTGTGTGTGTGTGTGTGCGTGTGTGTGTGTGCGAGAGCTGCACGGCCTGCACGGCATTACTCAGGGCCGCGACGTGCAGCGCGGTGCGGTGAAGGGGGGAAGGAAATCGGTTGGTAACGGTCCGCACCGCGCGTCGCGTCCACGACCACGCCGTCGTCGTCGTGTCCGCGGCCCGCGCGCGCCACCACCGCCTCCCCCGCGCGCCACAGCGCCGGACACAATGCAGCGCGTGCGCCGCCGCGGCCTCATCTGTTTGCCAGGAACGTGGCGTGGCGCGGCGGCCACGTCGGGGATTAGGACCCGAAATGTCGAAGATGCGCCGCCCTGCGTCCGGGCCGCGCGACACACACACACACACACACACACACGCACACTGGAGGAGGCGTGGGCGGCGGAGCAAGCGACGCAGTGGGGAATGCAGTCCAGGGGGATTCCCTTTCTTTATGGCGTGGAGGGCCGCGCCGAGCCGCCGCCGGCCGCCGCAGGGCCGCCCTGGGCGGACAATGGGAGAGCGGCCGGGGCGCACGGGCACGGCCTTGCGAGGCGCAGGCCCAGCATCCTTATTAATACCATCATCATCATCATCTCCGTCATCATTGGGCCCTACTGGACCCGCTGCCGGTCCCTGCCACTGCACTCCAAACAATAGCACAACAGAAGTGCACACACGGCGGCGGGCGCGTCAAGCGTCTCGCGCTCAAAGGTATAGTGTTCTTGTAAAGTGTTCGTGTGGCATAATAATTCTTGTTTGCGGTGCAGCTGCCCAGTGCTGCCAGCAAGGTGGTGGTAGCCAACAATCTGCACGATACGAGTTCAGCGGGCTGTTTCAACGCCTGCCTTGCCTACTAGGCAGCCGCCCTACACGCGTGAACTCGTGCTGCCTAGTTGGCAGGCGGCGATACGCGCCCGTTGCACACGCACGCGTGTTGGGCGGATTGTTGCCTACTTCTGCAGGCAGCACCGGCTGCGACGGTCGCTAAAAAATTACTCAAACCTTTTGCATTAAGACTCTGCCAGGGCACGCGGGTTGTGATTGGTGCGGCGTATCGTGGCGGGCCCAACACGAGCGAGCGAGAAGCAAAAGAGACAAGGAGAGAGAGAGAGAGAGAGAGAGAGGGGGGGGGGGAAGAGGACCAAACTGCACCGCGATCCGCCAAATGAAGCGGTATCCGAGCGAGGATTTATTAAGTCGACTGAACTTTGAGAGAGAGAGAGATGGAGCAGTCCTCCGTCTCGTTAGCGGGACGCTCAAAACGCTGCTCCGCCGGGGCCCGTGGTATTGATTTAATTTACTCTCAGTCAGCAGAAAGCGCGCTCCCCACGCGGCCGTATCTCGCAAACCAACGGCGCGGTGCGGTGTGCTGCGCGGCGGTACCCTCTCCCTCTCTTCTATCTCTCTCCCACTCTCTCCCTCTCTCCGCTCCCTAGAGAGGGAGGATGAACAGTGCTCACCGGTGGAAAGAATCGGCCGCGGCAGCAGCGCTTCGTCTTCCTGTCGCTCCGCGGTGCCGCGCTCTGGTCTGGCCTGGGGTTGTTCACCTGCTCCATTGTGTCACGTCGCCACCCTTCAGGTCGGTAAGGGAGGGATAGGGACGTTCTCGTGATGGCCTGCCGGCCCCCTACTATGCGGGAAACATTTCCAATAATTATTTGGTACTGCGTCAAGCCGCTTTTGTTTTGCATCACAACCGGCAGGCACTTGCTAATTATTGAACACCGTGCTGAATCAAAAAGTGCAGAAATTCAAATCCCCCCCCTTCCCCAGATGAATTATGCATGAGTCGTTAATTCTATTTAAAATGATGGCTTATAATACAGCAAAATTTGGCCTTAGAGGAAAGAAAGAAAAGTTTTAAAGGCAGGGGTGCCTAACTGCATAAAAATGTGTACACCAGATTACCAAATTGTAAAGATTACCAATGATTACCAAAGATTACCAAAGATTACCAATGTATACTAGGTATGATCCACCTGCATTCTAAATCGAAACGGCAACTTTTTGTTCCTAGAAAGATGCATTTTTGTGCAACTCTTTGGTAGTTCTTGATTCTTTATCATACAAGTTAAAAATTTGCATTCTGTGATTGGCCAAATCATGATTTTGTCCGTGGGAGGGATGCAAAGTTGCCATATAAAACATGCAACATGCGCGTTGGCACTTAGGCAAAATGTGCACAACAATTCATAAAATCAACAAATTTGTCCTTTTAAAGGACCCTCACGAGTGTGAGGATTACCAGGGATTACCAGTGATTACCAGTGATTGCCAAGTCTGTGTACACCTGATTACCACAGTTGGGCACCCCTCGGTTTTAATACTATTTTCTCTAACTATTATATTATCAGTCCGGCCGAGAGTATATAACGGCGGCACTGCTACTGGTGACTGCTGCTACCTCCGGCCCCGTCGCGATATTTCATCCGGATGACTCGAGGAAGCTTCTCTTCTCTCCACCACGGAAACCAGCAGCAGCACCGGGGAGATATACGGCTTGCACGGTTGATTCGCGGGGGGCAGGGCGGGTCCGGGCCGGGCCGCCGGCGAGAGAGAGAGAGACGGGAACGGCGCGGTAGCAGAATAGCACTCCCGAGGGAAGCTCTTTTTCTGATAGCAAAAGGGCACGGTCGCCCTAAGTGCATGGAGAATAGCGAAGGAAAGGCAAGGCGGCGTTGCGGTTTGATTCTCGTGTCGCCTATCGCTTTCCTCCAATAAGCCCCGCGCGGGCCCCGGTGCCGCCCCCGCCTGGTGCCGCCCCCGACACGTCCCCCGCGCCGCGCCGCCCCGCCCCCGCCATAACTCAGTGGGGATGTTGATGTATGAGCCGCCCGGGCCCAGGGGCCACGGCGCGCGCGCGCTCCGAGCAGCCACGAGAAGAAGAGAGAAGAGCAATTTATGTGCGCGTATTTAATGCGATTTGGAAGTGTTTCTCGCTGTCATCAGCACCTCTCTTAAGCAGGACAATTATTTATCGCCCCTAACCCCTTGCCTGCCCCAAGGGTTGCTGGCTATCGCCTGTGCCCAGCCAACCCGACACATAACTGGAAATTACTTACGAACTAATTTGTTTGCAATTCTGATTCTTTGTTCAGCGGCACATTTATGTCTTCTTTTTGCGGGCTCTTACAAATTGCGAACCTATTTTCCTTGTATAACCGTTTTGCAGTGAGGAGGAGTGTTTGCTGAGTAGAATGGTTCAACTATTCCCAGATCAGCTGGTTCTTTCGTTTGACTCTCAAACTGCAAAGACACCCCCCACTTCCAGTTGGGGTCCCACACTTCTTGCCACTGTTCAGCAGGATATTGTCGGTGATTCAGAACCTTATAGCATGCCACGGATGCCCGATGTTGCCGAAGTGCACCGTCGCTCTTTTTGCCTCACATTTAGCCTCGCCCAATTTCCGCACACATTGCTGCACCTCCTCCCTGACCCCTTATTAGCTGCATAGGTATGGGCGGTGGTCCCTCCCGAGCGCTAGGTAGGTAGGGCCGCCGTAGGCCAAGGCTCGGCGCGGCCCTCCTCTGCGCAGTAATAGGCGTGTTATTAACGCCCGTCTGCAAGAGGGGCCGGCCGGGGATGATTTGTTTCGCCAGGGGAGGGAGGCAGAGGGAGGAGTGTTGTGTGTAGCCGAACGCCCGCCTGATAGAGGATAGTAGCTCATCAGCTCCTGGCTGGCCCGCTGCCTTGTATGTGTGTGCCTCCCCACCCCCCTGCTGCCCCGCGCTTTGGCCCAAACTATGTTGGTGTTTTGGCAACTGTTTTGGGGTTAGGTAAACGTGTGATGCGGGAGGTGCCTTTCAACAACCACCGCCCTTCAACAATAACAAAATTGTTATTAAAAACTAATATTATTGTTCTGTGCAGTATTTGACTCGGCAGGTGGAATGCGCTCGTTGCCAATTATGAACACCCGCCTGTTACTCATTACCTTGCCCTTGAAGCAACCTTGAAGTGCGCTGCTGTGCCGCTCGTAAATATCCGCCCGCGCACATGCGTTCCTTAAGCCGATGCGGCCAGTCGGCCTTGATCCACATGTTGGAACAAAAGCTTCGAGTCACGGAAAAAATATGTGGAAATTATGTCGTGCCTCAATTATTGATACTTTTATCAATCCATCAAAGAAGTAGTGCTTAACCGCCCTCTTTTTAGTTTGTCTTTTCATACTGAATGCGCCCATCTGATCCAATCATCCAAAAAGGTACGGTCTGCAGAGTGTCTGGTTTCACACACAGTGAGCCGTCGTGCCGTGCGGCTTTCTATTGGGCTTGCATTCGCGCCCCTCGAATAAAAACGCCTCTATGAATCAAGTTGGCAGCATTGGCGCGCGCGAGCATTGAGAGGTATGCGTAACGTGTGTGTTTGCTCTGTGGGCGTGACCAGCAGCAGGGCCTTATGAGCCAAGGCTGCCACCCTCGAGGCCCAAATCAATCAGGCGATTTAGTTGGCAGAGCAGTGGCAGTTGGTGTGGTCGGTAGTATACTTACACGGGCCCAGCCGTAACTGCAAAAGTTGGCAGCAGTGCCGCCCCTTCAGACTGAGCCGCCGCGGGGCTTTTGCGGCGGAATTTCACGCCCCTCACGACTACTTCGCCTGAAAGGCTCCCGCGCACACACTTCCATGTCCAGCCCGAGCCATGAAGCAAAGTTCTTTATCTACTCCTCGCCCTTCTCCCTTCGAGTCTAAGCGAGCGTGGCGTCGAGGCGAAGGTCGACACTCATATTCGCCGCAGTCAAGTGCTGCCAACTTTGGCGGTCGTGAAATCCCTTGTCGGCATCCTGACCCCTGCGACGGACGCGGACCGAACGGGTCCGGCTGACGGCTTTGGGCTCGGCGGCCGCGGCACGTTCGCTGTGCTGCGCGCGCACCACCGGGGGAGGTCGGCGCGCGGCGAATTTCCCCTGTTTTACATTCCGCCAATAACGATTAGCCCAGAGGGGGCGCGAGGTAAAAACAGGACACGCTCGGGTGTGTTCCCGACCCGCCCCTCATGGACTCTCCGCTGCTGCTGCTGGTCGAATTAACCGGGCAGCAGCAGCAGCCGGTCGGCCGGACCGCGCCGCTCTCGTTACGAAGATCAAAAGGGAGTGTCCGGGCGACACTTTCAATCATCCCTGATTAAAATGTGCTCCCGCCCCCCAGCCATGTACGGGCCGGAGGCAAGGCGGGCGGCCGCGGACCAGCAGCTCGGCGCTTACCAGTTAGTAATTATCGTACCGGCCATCATGACTTGCACGCGGAGCGGTCCACCGCCGGCCTCGTGCAGAGTACTTTTCAACGTTTACACTACCTGTACCCGCAGTAAACGATGTGAGTACCTCGAATAATGTGTGTTTAGTTTACACGAAAAAAAAGACCAACCAACCTCTGTTCGATAGACTTGAGTCGATAGCTGCAATCGAAAATCTGATGATAACAACCAGTAGTTGGTTGCCCCGATCAAATACTTTACGACAACAACTATGTGGTGGTCTGTTATTTTCGTACAAGTATTTGATTGTGGCAACCAACTACTGGTTGTTATCATCAGATTTTCGATTGCAGCTATCGACTCAAACCCATTGTGGACCGCCATATGATGTGCGTCATGTATACACTTTGGCGTATGGAGTCGAATAAGCTGTAAGGTTCGATATAGCAAGCAAACCAAAAGAGCGCAGCGGGCAGAGTACACAGGGAATTCCCCCGGGG
>NW_026267193.1:944495-953790 GCF_000697945.3 Frankliniella occidentalis | reverse complement strand
TCTCTCTCGCTCGCTCCCGCTCGCTCTCTCCCTCTCTCATCTCCCCGTTTATGTTTCTCGAAGTGTCGCGCGCGGGGCGGACGACGACACATTCGTTTCATTGCCGACCGTTTCGCTCAACATTTTGTCGAAGGAGTGTGGAGGGACGGATTATGGGACATGGGGCGGGGAGAGTAGTAGCGGGAGTGTGGGGGATGAATCGGGCGCGAAATCACCCCTGACGTCGACCTCGCGGCGGCGGCGGCCGAGGCCCGGACGGGAACAGGGGCGGCGCCCGCTGCGCCGAGTCGTGCCGCGGGGGACGCCTGCTGCAGGCGCGCCTGCCCGCCTTCCCTGTCGAAACTTTATTGCTGACATGCAAATTGTCTTTGGTGGCGGAAGTTTAATGAAGGCAAAAATGGTTTCTCTCTCTCTCTCTCTCTCTCTCTCTCTCTCTTTCTGCTCCAGTCCTGCTTCCCTCCTCTACTCGCTCTCCCGCCCCGCGGTGCAGCGAGCAGGCCCCGCAGGCGCCCGCCGCCTCCACCAGCTGCACGGGCCGACCATCCCCATCCCCCTGCCTCTGCAGCTGCAGCGGGAGGCTAACGAACACCTGACAGCTGCGGGTGATTGGCTGAGCGAGCTGTCCATTACTCTTCACACGGACTAACCTCACGACGACAGAGCAGTCCCCTCCCCCTTCTCTCTCTCTTTCTCTCTCTCTCTCTCTCCCTTTCTCTCTCTCTCTCTCTCTCTCTCTCTCTCTCCCTCCCTCCCTTTCCCTCTCTCCCTCATTCCCCCATTCCCTCCCTTCCTCACTCCCTCTCTCCCTCTCTCCCTCTCTCCCTCTCTCCCTCTCTCGCTCTCTCTCATGCGTGAGCTCATCGGGCCGAGAGCCGATCCCCGCGGGACAAACAAGTCGATTTACGTCACTAAAGGAATGCCTAATTACCCCTGCATTGTCGGTGGGCGGGCGTGGCACCGCAGAGCAGCGGGCAGCAGCGGGCCGTCGTCGTGGAGAGCCCGAGCTGGTGGTGGCTAGTAATGACGTTTGGCTTACGAGGAGAAAATTAAAGAGGCCTGCCTGACGAGGTGTGGATGATAAATCCAAGGCGCCTTAAATAAAGCCCATGATTGGGACGCCTCCTCCTCCTCGTCGTCGTCTCTCTCTCTTCCTCTCATTTCAGAGAGGCGGCCGAGTCATTCGCCAGGCTTTGTGCCTCTTCGCTGGTGGTCTGGGCCGGGCCTAGAGAGGCCTGGACGAGGGCCTACACTACGGCCCCACCCGCCCGGCTTGTGATCGAAAATACGGGAGAGGTGGGTAGGGCAGAGGGAGCGAGGCAGGGCGACTTGTCCTTGCGGCGGGGAAGACTTATTCCTCGGGCTTCAGCAGCAGGCAGCCGGCTGCAGCAGTATTTGGGAAAAGGGTTATAACACGGCACGTAACATAAAGGTATTTCTGCTCGCCGTGCGGGGCCCCCGCTGCTGCTGCTGGGGCTCCTCGGCGGAAACAGGCATTCCTCCGGCGATCGACGAGGGCCCCGTGTAGATGGCAGCAGATATAATGTTTAGTTGTTGTTTGTTGTGTCGCATATCGGACCGCTGGGCCGTGCGCCTCCCACAGCATCCGAGCTGGACCTGGACGCACTCACACATACACTCAGCTTTCCCGTCGTCGTCGTCCCGAACCTGTCGCTGCCGCTACGCTCCGCCACGCCATGCCACGCCCCGCCACGCCCCGGCTGTGCCCAGGTGACCGGCGCGCGGCCGGGCGGCGCGGGGGCCCCATAGGCCCCACTCCTCTCCCTGATGACATGCAGGCCTCGTTGTCCCAGCGGGAAGCGCCGCTGATGGCGCGACGTGGGGCCCTATACGACCACGTGCCCCGAGCGGGGCCGGCGGGGCCCGCAGCGTGGTGCACTGCCAGGGGAAAAAAAAGAAAACCTAAATCGACATTAGTCAAAACGACCAAAATAATAAAAAAAAATAACTCAAAATGGCGAAAAATACTAAGTCGATTGATGTGCTATATAAAGTTAGAAAAGACGGTCGTCTTTTGTTGAACGCGATGCGGACAGCCTCGGAGCTGGCCAGGCCGCGGTTTTATGGTAATGCTCTTTTCATGTAGCCCCGTTTGGTTACGGCCCGGGTCCCACAGCGACACTGACGCGCGAAGCAGACGCCGCCGTCGGAGAAGTCGACCCGACAGACTGGACACCTTCATTAGGTGGGGGCCTCCCATATAGGATCCCAACGCGCCCGCCCCGCGTATCTCTGGGATTTTTATTTATCCGCCCCCCCCCCTCCCTCTCCGCTCCTCTTCGAATCGAAAATTATGTACAAACCGTCATGTTATTTGTCTGCTTTGCGGTGTATGTACGTGTATACGCTGGCCGGGCCCTTTCCCCACGCCATAAGGGGCCGGTGACGTGCGCGGCCGCCATTACACCGGCTCGTGTACAAATCAATTACACGAACCCCCGCGAAGCGCGGCCGGGGCCGGCCCAGCGAGGACCTCCCCACCTGGAGCCGGAGCCTGCCTTGGACTCCATCCGGCCGGACGCCGCCCTACCACCTGGACTACATACACACCACCTGGACTTGTAGTACCTGGCGTCCCACCTGGAGCCGCCAACCGCCGCCTGGAGAACCCTGAAGTATACATGGGATCATCGATTAGGAGTCTACCAGGACAGGGGGCCATCTCTGCTTGAGAACCTGGATTGGACAGACCATATGAGGTGAACTCCACCACGATTTAGCTTAGCTTCAACTTAGACTCCGCCTGGGCCTGGGGTTGTACACCTGGACCTGGAGTCGTACACCTGGACCTACCTGGACCTGGAGTCGTACACCTGGACCTACCTGGACCTGGAGTCGTACCGGGTGATTCATAGAAGATGCAGGTGAGAGCGGGTTTGCCTACCCGCTCTGCGCGTAAGGCGCCATAGCCCCTTGGGTAGGCAAACCCGCCCGCACCTGCGTCTTCTCTGAATCACCCAGTACACCTAGACCTGGAGTCGTACATCTGGACTTGGAGTCGTACACTTGGACTTTGAGTCGTACACCTAGACCTGGGGTCGTACACCTGGACCTGGAGTACACCTGGAGAAGTCGTGGCAGAGGGGCGGCCGGCCGCCGTCACGGTCCGATGGTTTCAGCCCCACGATGCATCGTCTCGCGGGGCAGCTGCGTCGGATGCCGGCCGGAGCCCAGCCTACAGATGGAAAACTATTTGTATTTGTTTCAAGTTTATAAATGGGGCGGGTAATCGACAGGTACCCGCGCAGCCGTTTGTACGACACGGTGACACGATGGAGTGATGGCGACGCGTTTGTCACCGAACACCTCTAGTTTTATGCCGGCTTTGCGGCTGTCACTCCAAAGTGTGTGTTCCGACGTACCCACTCTCTCGCCAGCTTAGCTCTGTGATTCATAGCCGCATCTGTGTGTGTGTGTGTGTGTGTGTGTGTGTCAGTGAAAGGGCTACACGCCTCATTATCCGCAGGTAATGATTTATTCCAGGCGTTGTTATTTGCAGGGCGGCCTTTTGTTTCCTTGTATGATGCTGCTGTTGCCGCTTGTTGTTTGCTGCTGCTGCTGCTGCTGCTGCTGCTGCTGCTGCTCGTTGCTTGCTCTTATTTCCGCCCGTGGTGTGTTCTTGCTGCTGCGAGGAGGAAGCAATAACAAGCCAAAGGGCGACAAGGATATCCCTCCGCGACGCGGGTATGGGAAATTTAGAGCAGCAGGGTCAGCTGGCAAAAGGGTGGCCGTACACAGCAGTATAAGGGACACGCAGTGCGCCGCCGGGATGATGAGAAATCCTAAAGGGCCGGACGGCCTGATAAGAAAACACGACGACGGTCGGTTGGGTCAATCTAATAAGAAGGGGCCGGGGCCTGCTGCAGCCACCGTATGGTCGCGTACAGGGGAAACCTTTTGATGGCCGGTTGCTATGCCGCTGCTGCTGCTGGGGCGCGCCGGTCGGGCGGCCGGGTTAGTGTTGTCACCCGAGTCGGCCTATTAATTAAGATTAAGAAGGATTACATGCTCAGCCGGTACCTGTTCAGTCCTGCTCGCCGGCGGCAGCAGCAGCAGGTGCAGCCGAGCGGTGACCCGCCGCGGTGAGCAGCGCCCTGGGCCTGTGGGACTCCGCAGCGGGTGACTCAGCCACCCGACTGATAACACGTATGCTCCTCGTTATCAGGGCAGGTTGAGTAACAAACGCGCGACGCGCGCCGCAGCGAGCCGCGGCGGCCTGCACATGCACACACTACTTGCGGGTCCAGTGGAAAATCCAGGCGCCTTCTCCAGGGGAGGCGTCCTCCAGGCCGATCACAGGGAAAGGTCGCGGGGTGGCGCCAGGCGCCCTTGTGTCCCCCTGGCGTTCAGGTCTCTGCCTGAGCCGCGACAAGCTCCTGATTTATCACCGCCGTCACTCCGGCCTGGCTACCGCCGTTTTTTATGGTTTTCCCCCACCTCTCCGAAATACTAATGTTGAAAATGTCTGTGTGTTTATATGGCTGTGTGTTTGTGTGTTCTTTTCTTTGCGCCAGCTCGACAAGCTTGTAACACCTCGTATGCGCGAGTTGTTTTCGGTCCTCCTGTGTCAGAACGAGGAAAAAGGATTGCCCTCGCGTTTGTCTATGCTATCTCGTCCTGGAAGTTTTTATTTTTTTCTGTTTTGTTTTTTCACGTATTTTGCCAAAGATCGCCGCGACTGAAATCTAGTTTCTGACATCCTCCGGTCCATCGGACGCATCGCTGCTGCTCCACGACTGGGCGGCCCCGTCCGTCGCGGGCAAACCGCCGCTGCAGTCGAAGTAGTATTTTATCGTCGGGATCCTGGACTATAAGCCTCTGTCTGCGTCTCCCCCTTGCGCAACACAATGCTCGGGCCCGGTAAGGAGGTGCACCCGGGCGGCGGGGGAGGCGTGGTGCGGCCGGAACAAGGACAGCTTGTCAGCCTCATCAGGATCGTAAAGCCCTCCGCCCTACCGGGGGCGTGGCGTGGCGGGGCGCGGCCAGGTGGCCGGCAGGACCAATAAGGCACGCGGCCAAACGACGCACATTTTTGCCATTCGGCGCGGCACTATGCGCCGTCGCAGGTCTGGTTTGGCCTCCACGAAACTACAGAGGAAAGAGGTTCATTCAATTTGAGCGGCGGTGGCGGCGGCGGTGTCCCTCCTGGGACCACAAGGGAGTGGTAAAGGGTCATTGAATGGGAGAGCGCCGTCCCTGGGAACGGGCGGGGGTGGCGGGGGCAGGGCAGGGGACGGTGATGAAGCTGTTGATCATATCGATAGGCGAGGGTGGGCCGGCCGGGTCTCGGGGGGCGGGCCTGAGGGGCGGGCAGGACCCGGCATACCGACCGGCCCTAGTGGCTATATTATTCCATTGGCCGGCCCAAGTGTTGATTTGATTCGTTAATTGGTCCCGTCATCGCCCGGTGTACCCGCTCAAAGCGCCCCGCCCGCCTGCCCGTCTATGCCGCAGGCGAGGAGGAAAATTGGTAGTATCGGTGGAGACAGGTGGAAGAGAGATCCAGAAGGTTTCACGTGTCTCGGGGAAGCCGTCGTCTCTTTTCCCCCATCTCCTTTTTAACCCGCCGCGCAATCAGAGAACGTCTGGGAACGTCCGTCGCCGGGATTGCAAAAAGGGGGGGGGGGCATGATGACGATACGTCATCTTAGATTAGTGTGGGTGCGAGCCTCGGACGCGTGCGGAGTGATGGAGAGCTAAGCAAAGTCTTCGCTTATCAAAGCTCAATCGCTGTAGAGGGAGGGACTAGCGATGGTGTGACCAGTTAGTTCAAACAGCTAAACCCCGCGCCGGTGCTATTTTTCGATTGTGTCTGAACGGTAATCGGCGCGGCAGGCAGGGGGGATTAAGTAAGTGATTTCGTTCCTATCGGTCGCGAGAGAGCGCTCCTACTACGATAACAGCGATGTGGGTGTCGGGCGTTTGACAGAGACGCATTGGGCTCTGCAAAGTAGATTCCGAAGAAGATCGTTCGTTCCCATGTGAGTCGTGCCAAAGAAAGGGAAACCACCACTCTTATAAAAATCAGTTATATTTTTATTGTTTTAAAAATAAAATAAATATGAGAGAGACGAGCTCGTGGGCTTTGGCTCAGGTTGATACATATTGCTACATGTTACCACATAATTGCACGTGTTTTACATGTGTTCTTTTTTGGCGTGTTCGTAACATGAGTAAGAATTTTTTGAAGTCACGTATATAGATGTTTTTCTCCGTTTTCAGTGCTAGGAACATAAGTTATATTTGGTAGATTGGCTTCGCCTATTGGCCCCAGACGATGAGGAGGTAGCTGATCTTCTCCCCGCGCTTGCTGTCGAACCTGAGGCTGGCGCTGCGCTGCCCCACGCCGCCACTCAGAAGGGTGACGGCCGCGTTCTTGCCGGTCCGCAGCTGGTCCACGACCTGGATGCAGTGGATGGTGGCGTACGGGGAGCTGATGCTCACCGTCTCGGTGTTGACCCGCAAGTAGGTTGCCGCCTTGTACACCGTCTTTGATGCGAGTTGCCTGAAAAAAACCACAAGAAAAGCGCATTTTAATTCACGTCATGTTCGTCAAAAGTGTACCGGTCGTTGTCTTATCTAGACAGGCGTGGCTGCAAGGACGACAGAGCGGCAGTATGCTGTTAGTAACTGTGCGCTCAGAAAACAACTTCTACAGTTTTCTCATCGCATTTCGCTTAATTACAAGTTTGGTAACAAGTATTTGAGTATGGGTGACCTCATTCACGACTTTTCTTGGCAAACATCAGATTCTGACGTTCTATTTAATACAACATCTTGAAAGACTTCATTCAATACCCTGCCTTACTCACTTGTCATAAGGGTACACGCCTCCCCAGGTGATGCTCTGGTCGTGAGACCTGGATGTTGTTGTAGAGGGCCTCCTCGTAGTCGGCCTCCTCGTGGTGTACCTCGGCGTGGTCGTCCTGTACCTAGGGGTGCTCGACGCGCCCCATCCCAGGAGGGCCTTTGGAGGGAAGGCGACCAAGTTCTCGGCCAGCTCGACCTGGGGCTCCACCTCGGCGAGCTCGGCGTCCACGGTGACCTCGGCTGAGATGTCATTGCTCTCCGCGATCCTGGCCGCGGACGACGTCGTCCAGGACGCCGCCGCGAGGCACAGCAGGACGACGAGGGTAGCGGAGCGAGCCATCTTTGTCGCTGGTTCGGCGTGGAATGAGCCGCTCACCTAGCTGCCCAACTTTTATCGCAGGCTCGGGGGCTATCGGGCCCTGAGTGACGGCGGCGGCAAGGTGGTGTGACGTCACGACCGCCTCGGTATACGTCATCATGGGATATGATGGTATGACAAGGGTCCTGCCATTTACCGAGAACCGACATGATCTGCATACAGCAAGTTTCTTGGCTGATAACGAGAGATGAGTGTTTTTTTCCGGAGAGAGTACGACGGGTAGTTAAGGGCGATGGTTTCAGTTTCCTCCATGGTTCCTCCCGGTGCCATTATGAAGTGTTATTGGCACTGGCAGTGCCAGCCATATTTGTGTGCCGAGAAAGAGGATAGACGAGTCTTTTTTTTTTTTCAAAACACCAGCTCCACACTTGCCATGTTACGGAATTGTCCATACATTTGAATTCACTAACGCCCCCAACGATCCCCGGTAACATAATGGAACTGTCGACCGACAGTCAACAATTTTTTCGAGAATAAGAGACCAATGGTTTGGGAAAACGACGCCACTCGCATAGCCAGGTGACGGTAATGAAATCAGTTATTTGAAATTTGGAAATTTGAAACTAGATATCACACTTTTCCCCGAAGGTGCTTCAAACATATATTTGTCATGTGGTTCTACCAACCCAGGACAACCTGGAAAGTCATGGGGAAAAGAAAGGACAAAACAGTTTGCTCGATCATCTTGTTTTTCCTGACATTTCGTCGGAGCTGAAATAGGGTGCGATCCGCGGTGATTCAAAACGAACTGACTCAGTATCTAATCTCTAGATGCACGGAAAACCCCCCAGACTTAAGAGATGGGCTGTTACTAGCTGTCGTAATGAGGGTTTTTAAAATGTAATTTTCATCCTTTTCGGGTTCGATAGACTGGAATTGGCCCCAATAGATCTTCAGATCAAGCCTGCTTAACTTGAACGGCGTCATTAAATTTTGGAGGGGAGTTTCTCATGCCACACCCTAAAACCTACCCCAGATGGAAACTTCGGATCGGAACAATCGTTCATGCAGTGTTTGGAGCAAGTGCTCAGCCAGAAATCCAATGTGGAAATTTGGTCGACCGACGCGAAATCGACGTTGATTCAATGGGACTTCGTAACCCAAATAGACGAAGTTTCGATTTCGACGTCGATTCGAAACTCCATTTTGGCTTAGGTGCTGCAACCGGCTTGTTCGAGATTCCGTGTGCCTCTAGTACCAAATCCCTTCATACATAATACTACCTGCTGGGTACGTGTACACGGCAGGTATGACAGCACACGGGAGTAGGGGCACAAGGTTTATTGGAGCCATGCACAGGGCACACAAGTGGTAAACACAAGAAAAAGCCCTTCACAATTTTGCCCGGGATAAAAACGAGAAAAACCCTTGAGTTTAATATTCAGTCGTCGCTTGACAGCTTGTAAAGGCATGACAAGTCATTACCACCCCAAGAAATGTGTTGATTTGGTTGATTGCTATGTTGCATTCCATTTCCACATCAGCCAGATTTTTTCCTGTCTGTGGGCTGAATTGTGTATCTGTCTGTTTGTTAAAAGTTTTTCAATTGAGTAAGTAAGTACACTCCGTTGTGTGCATTAAACCTTTTTTGAGGTCCATTCATTGTGTTCAGGGCTTTAAGGAACTGATGAAGAACATGCATGTACTGCCTTTGTAAGGATTTATTCTATTCGCTTTTCACACTCGTTATCCAAAACTTATCAAGATCAAATAATACCGGAAAATCACAGCCTTAAGTCCGTTCTTGTCATTTAGACGCTCTACTGGCCCCAGAGGATGACGAGGTAGTTGATCTTTCCTCCGCGTTCGCTCTTGAACTTGAGCTCGGCGTTGTACTGGTTGATGCCGCCCTTCTGCAGGGTGACGGCCGCGTTCTTGCCGTTCTTGAGCAGGTCCACGACCTGGATGCAGTGGATGAGGGCGCCGCTCGAGAACTTGACGACTTCCTTGTGCACCGTGAAGATCGTCGAGGAAACGTACACCGTCTTGCTCGTGAGTTGCCTGAGAGAAGAGGGCCGGGTAAAGAATGAATGAGCGATTTGCATGCGACGGCTAAGTGACAGCCGAGAGAGAGAGAGGGGGGGGGGG
>NW_026267193.1:942376-944445 GCF_000697945.3 Frankliniella occidentalis | reverse complement strand
CAGGGGGTAGAGCGCAGAGCCGGGGGGCGTATCACACATGGCGCACACCCTCGCGGCGGGAACACGACGCTCTCTCTCTCACACACACACACATACACACGCACGTACACACACAGCCCGGCGGGCACTCGTTGTATACTCAATTCTTTCGCCGAATAAATTTGCGTCGCGGTTGAGAGATATATGGGGCGTCGCGACGGTGCATTCGGGGGGCGTATAGCAGTACATCGTGTGTGTGTGTGTGTGTGCGCGCGCGCGCGCGCGCGCGTGTGAGAAAGGGAGAGAGAGAAAGAATATGGGGGAAGACCGCCAAGCCCCACGCTGCTGGGTGAAGGAGCGGGCAGCAGCACCGCGAGATATATCCCGGGTTGGCCCCGGCCCGGGCCCGGGCCCCGTGGACCGTGTTAATCGATCAAAACGCTTGCAATCAAAGTGATGGGCTGGGGAAGGACGGGTGCGGGTGCGCGGGCGGCGGCGGGGCGGGGGGCAACGCGTTGAAAGGCTGACCCGCGCGGGCAGCAGGGCCGGGCCGGGCCGGGCCGGGGCGGCCTGTGCTGTGGCGCGGTCTGGACGCTGGCCGGCCAGACCATTGGGACTCGAATCATTAGAGTAATGAGCTCTCTCAACTAATAACCGAATCCGTAGCGGCGGTGGCCGGCGGCAGCGGCGGTGGCAGGGGGCTTTCATCTGGCTTTCGGTTTGGCGTTCGGTGTGTGTGTGTCCGCGCTGTGTGCTCTGCGGGGCCGGCAGCAGTACGCTTCGCTCTCGCTGGGTATTTGCTCGGCGCAGCCGAAGGGAGAGACGCGCAGAGCACACGCGTGTTTGCATTACATTCGCCCCCCGCGCCGCCCCCGCGCCGCCCCCGCAGGGCGAGTGGCAGAACCGGGCCGCCCCCGGAGGCTTGATTCGCTCCATACTCTATCCCACATCATCATCATCATCACCACAAAATCAAACAACACACAACATTTTTGGAAAACACTTCATTATTATTATTACGGACCGCTGTTCCCCATGTAATGTGGTAGCCCGTCGTCGTCGACGTCCTGCTCCCCAAACCGCGGCTGTTTACTTCCAATAATTATTTTTGCGTAGCGGTGCTTGGTACACCTGATCCCGCCGGTCCAGCCGAGCATGATGGGGTTGCATGAGCTTCCATGTGGACCGCCCTGCCCGGGTCCCTCCTGCGGTGTGCACCGGGCGGCGCCGGACTTGAGTTTCACCGGCCAACGCCGTATGCGAGCGAGCGGGGCACAAACCAAAAAGAAAAGAGATGGAATGGAAGGGGGGTAGGGGAGGGGAGGGGACACAAAAGGTGCCCCCGCTGCCCGCTGCGTAACGTCGCTCTGGTTTTGCGGCGGGGCGGCGCCGCATCACTGGAGGCTGCTCCAGGGCTCCGGGGCTCCAGGGGGGACTCCAGTGTGCTCCAGTGCGGCCCAAGCTCGCCTGACGGGTCGCGGTGTAACCGAGACGACCTGTGCGGCTCCCGTGCGTCAGTGTGTGCCATCATGTGGTGCATGCAGACAATATATGTGTGGGACACAGGAGTCAGTGCAGAGAAGCATATTGTGGAGAGCTGAGACCCCAAAATGTAAATTTAGTGTTGTTCCTGTACCTTCCTGTGGTTCCTCCCGGACCTCCTACCATGCCCCCTGCTCCGCCTCGCGCCCAGTTCAAAAAGCCCGCCGCGGGACGCGGGGTATCGCCCCGCCCGGAGCTTTGAGGCGTCGCCGCCAGAGGTCAGCAGCGGCCGACAGAGCGTCGCAACTCCGTTCTGCGACCGGCGCGGCGGCCAGCCCCCAACTCTCGTGGTTAGACTGTACCGCCATGCACGCGTGTTGGCGAGTAGCCTACTCGCACGGGGCCTTCACGCTTCACGCTCCCTATCCTGCTATCGGGCGTTTCCGAATGGGTCGACGCGAGCTGGGGTCGTGACCCTCAGACCTGCGCCCCTCTCCTGGCTTGGCCTGCCGAATGGTGACACACACCACCGCACTTGGAATTGGAAAACAGTATTTTTCTGTGGAATTTGCCTTAAAAAGAAAAAATTACTTGCTACAAATAAGAAA
>NW_026267193.1:930336-942326 GCF_000697945.3 Frankliniella occidentalis | reverse complement strand
GGGGGGGGGGGTCCCTCACCTGTCATAAGGGTACACGCCGCCGTAGGTGACACTCTGGTCGCTGCTGCCCTTGACGCCGCTGCTCAGCGTCTTGAGGAAGTCGCCGGCCGCGCGCGCCTCCCGGGCGTTGCTGTCGTTGGGCTGGTGCGCGTCGTGGAGGGCGAGGGCGTTGCTGTCGCCGCTGCCCTGGCCGATGGACGCGGCCGCGGCGCAGGCCACCAGGGCGAGGAGGGAGAGGAGGCGGAGGGAGGACATGGTGCTGGTCGGGCTGGTCGCAGCTGACTGATGCTCGGGCACGCCGCGGCCCGCGATATATTAGGCAGCGCAGCGGAGCGCCTATCAGGCGCTGCCGCCGGCTGTTGACGGGCAGGTGTCTCTCCGAGTGGGTGGGTGAGACAGAGAGAGAGAGAGGGGGGGGGGGCTCCCTGGCAGATACCGGCGTTGCGTCTTTGCGAAAGTGTTTGCGAAAGTATAACGCCAACTCGAATATCATAGTGCCGATTATTTTACAATGTAGCGACTTGATTTTAACTGAATGGAAGATCCAACCAAGAACACAAACAACACCCCTGCTCTTGGACAAGAGCACATCTCAACCCGCCATAGAGCATTTCCTCCTCTAATCGGCATGTAACAATAAAGACGAAATCGGGCATTTCATTTTTCGCTTTACGTTTCGACCAACATATAATTTCCGCCGGATCGCGCCGGCAGCCGGCAGTCCTTGCTGCACGGCCGGCCGGATATGCGGCCGAGGTATGCGTGGTTCGCCGCGGTGCCCGGACGACATCTTTGGACTTCTCTAGTCTGGGTCCTCGCTTCTATTGGCACGTCCCGGCGGCGCCCGGGCTCGGCCGGATGTGCGGCAGGCCTGCCAACCGACTGGCAACATTGTCACCCAAACTGCCCTCCCGCAAGTGTGTTTGGCATGCCCCCTGCTGCTGCCGCTGCTGCTTGCTGCTGCTGCTTGCTGCTGCTGCTGCTACTGCTACTGCTACTGCCGCCACTACCCGGCGCCACGCTGGACACCGCGGGACACCCAACTTCTCTCGACTTCTCCATGAGCGCGCGTTTCTATGAACATTAACGCAACAAGACATGCTGCAAATACAGCGCACACGCTCACACACACATTCACTCTCACACACACGCGCGCGCAGCTTGGCTGCGGCGGTCCGATCCGATCGGACGGAGATGCGTTGCGACCCCGTTTTCCTCTCCTAGCCGCCCTCCTGGCCGCCGACAAGCAGCGCCCCTGCCTGCTTGCCTTCATTCAGCAGCGCGCCCCGCCACGGCCCGCCACGCAGCCAACGTTGAACGTGGCGCTATGCTACCGTGGCATGTCGGGGCGGGGCGGGGCTACCACATAAAGACGGCATTATTTATCGCTTGTCTGGCTCGCATACGTTGCAAGTCCTTTTGGCATGATGCATTCCCCCACCCCCCCTCCCTCTTACTTCTCGCGTCTACTGGTCCCGCCCCTGCTGGTCACGCAGCGGCCGGCTGATCTCGAGGGTCTAGCATAAAGTGTTGTTCCGCCGGACCTCGGCTCCTCGACGTTGTTGTTTGACGGAGTGTCGCCGGCGGCCTGGTGATTGATTTCCCAGGAATAAAGACCGATTGATTCAAGGAATAAGGCCCAGGTGTAGGTGGGCGGGAAGTAAGCAATCGGCGTTGATTGATAATAAATTGAGTTCTATTTGTGACGTTAGTCACGCCCCACTTATCCTTGTTATCTCGCGAGCCTTTGCTCGGGCCGTCTTCAGTATCGTCGTGACGCGTAAACATGTGACGCCGTCACCCTGGAGTACCTGTAATGACGTTTGTCAAGATGGATGTGGGTGATGCCGTCACTCTAGAGTGTCTCTAATGACGTTTGTTAGGCCGTATAACGGAGCCGAATGGCTTTGCATTGCTCGTTGATGACGTACTACAAGCGGGCTGTAAAAGCTGGCTGACATGCATGCACATCTATATGTGCGTGCATCGAGGCCGTCTTCGCGGGGGCATTTGGTGAAACTACCACCTCTGTGACAGGAGGCCGTCGATGCCGGGGAGAACTGGGGCGAAAGGTTGCACAGATTATCGCTTCTCGAAATGACTCATGCAGGAAACCAGAGTGTATCCAAACCACATGAGGCGCTGTTTCCTCGACTCCGCGTGTGATAACGAGGAACACTTGACTTCATTCTGATACCGTATAGCAGGTGGCTGGAAAAGGGAGTGTGGGATTTTCTTTCCAACGCCCGCGCGTCCGTCCCATACTTCCGTGGTGATGCTGTGCCGCACTGCACGCGTGCGATTGAGTTGCCTATTTACGGCCGCAAGGCGCCATGTGGGCGGAGACAACAGACTAAACCGTCCGCACGAGCCCGTCAGTGGTGGACGGGGCGAATCAGTAAGGTGGCTGGCACTGTTCCGCAGGCAGACGCGATGGGGTTTGCAAAGTTTGTTTATTTTTTGCTTTTCACCACCAGCCTCAGATCGTTAGGCGCGTTTTCTAATTTAAAATTTGCCCTCACCACCGTCACCGTGTTAGTAGTACACGAATATGTATGTATGATTGATTGTGGCGACTCTTCCTGTTTGGGACTCATACGTCATAACATGCCAATGATTGTCAGTTATAATATGGCATACAATTGCATAGCTGTTGTGCACATATACGTGTGTGTCGCTTGTATGTAAATTTCCTTTAGTTACCTATAAGCCACATGTGTCTCTTAAGGGAAGCAGAAAGCATAATACAAACATGTTTGTTTAAAGATTATTTTTGTTTTATTAAATTAAGAGCAAAGACGAGGTGAGAGTCGAGTTCAATGTTCAATAACGGCCGTAGATGACGACGTTCCATGCGACGCTGTGGTTGCGGTCGGACTTGACCTTGACCTCGGCGGAGCGCTGGCCGGGGCCGCCGGCCTGGACGGAGGCCTGCCCGATGTTGGCCGTCTTGAGGGGCTGCAGCAGGAGGCAGCTGATGAGTCCGCCCTGGCCGCTACCCGGGTACTTGACGATCTCCTTGACGACCTTCATCCACTTGGACTCCAGGCGCACCGTCTGTTGCAGCAGAATCCTGGACACAGAGAGAAACGTTGACAATAAGGGTTGGTTTCAAATCTGCGCGCGCGAATGGTTCAGCGAGGTTCAACATGGCCGCAATGCTGTTCGAAATGATTGGGGCGCTTACCGGTCGCTGCTGCCGCAGGTGCCGATAACGATGTCGTTGCTGCCGCCCAGCTGGTTCTGGGGGAGGACCACGTCGGCCACGGCCAGGGTGCTGAGCGCCAGGCAGCAGCACGCCGCGAGCAGCACCGAGTTGCGGAGGGTGGCGACCATCGTGATCGAGAGGAGAGAGTTGAGTTTGAGCGGCGACTGTGAGGAGGGGACGGTGTCCTGGTGTTGTCTGCCCGCCCCTTCTCATTACGCCGACTATATACCCCGTCACGCCCTCCTCGAGCGCGGCGGAGATAGCGCCGCGGGCCCTGATTGGGCGAGCTTCCCTCCGCCCAGGACGGCACGCTCAGAGGGCACGCCGCCGTGCACAGTGTGTGCGGTGTCACTGCCAAGGTCCACCCTGTGTGGGGGTAAATAACAATGAGTCACAGTTCAGAATTTTAATTTTCCAAAAAGAAAAAAGTATTTTAGGGGAATTTTTCAAGGGCATTTTTCCCTGCAAATTTTATTGTTTAAAGAATTTTCGGGGGAAATATCCCACTTTTTTTTTGGAAAAGTTTCCAATTTTCCCGAAAAAATTTCACCTTTAAATCCCTAGTCACAGTTGTCGTTTCTGCACGTGTGTAGGCGCAAAGAAAACAAAGGTTGTTCTTATTATTTGCCACACTTTACCTCGGCGAACACGATGAGCGCCAGGGGGGAAAACGCCCGATGTGACTGGAGTGGCTGGCTGGAAACCCCCGCCCACTTGTCAGCTCGGCTGTGCCGCGTTGCGCGCATGTGGGCGTTTTGCCTATTCACCGGGGGCCGAGGCACCGTGGTTTGGGCTGGAACGACTATAACAATCTCACTTTAGGGATGTTCCAGAAAGTACGTCCGCGTTTTGTAGATTCGTTCCTCAAATTTCTGGAGGTCGGCGCCTGCGAAAGCCAGCGTAGGCAACCCGGCAGTGCACGCGTGCTTTGCAGGAAAGACGTTGCCTACCGATCAGGCGCTAGGAGAGCTTCCATTAGCTGAACTGGGCAGTTTAGGAACGGCAAAAGGCGGGCGTACTTTATGGATGATCCCTTAGTGAGCTGTTCCAAAAACCTGTCCGATAGTGTAAGTGTAAGTTGCCACTGTTGTTACGAAACTAGCTGGACGAGATTGTCGCTCGTAATTCGATCTTATTGCTCCATCGGGTATAATCTGCTCCTCCATACGGCAGAATTTTTATTTACTTACTGTTGAAAGTGCAGGACAACCCAGCTCTACACAACACCCTGTAAAGTGTGTTCTTCGACCGATTTCTCTAGAACATTTACAAGAAGCAATTAATTTCTCATTTGCACCTATGCTGCTTCGTTGCAAATCAAATATGTTCTCGGTTTAACCGACCACAATGACTTCGGCCAAGAGCACGCGTGCTTCTTTTTTCGTTTTGTTGTGTTGCAAATGAATTTTCTGATTATATTTAGGTGGCCAGTTTTCTCCGTTAATAGCTCTGGCAGCTATGGCATATGATAAAAGGTTTCGCGCCCAAGCTAAAGGTCACACTTCTTCATCCTGGAGTTGTACTATGCAGATACATAAAAATAAAAAATGCGTTAGTTGCTCCGAAATCCCGGCCGCCGAGCGTTTAGTGTCTGAGCTCCCCGCACACACAGACACACACGCACCCGCCCACGTTTCTCGTGTAAATACGGGGCGTAATTTGTACACCGGGACTGTTTAATTTGCAGTGCCCCGGCCCGGCCCGCCGTGTCGTGACAAATTGTTCTCACTCCTGGTGCGGCGCGCGCCGAGCCGCGCCGGCCACGCCGTGCGGAGCCGGGAAGGACTAATAGTCATACATCGTCTTTTGCACAGGACCACTTGGCGTGCCGATAGGCATCTCCTCTGCCGCCCGGGTCCCTGCCCTCGCCCGCGACGCCCCCCGATCCGGCTCGGGTTTATGGATCGCCGATCTAACGGCTTGGCATTTCATCTCTCCCTGTCTCTCCCCCTCTCTCTCTCTCCTGCCTGTACCGCAGCAGCAGCGCCTACACGCCTCTTATCTTAATTATTTGACGCTGAAATTAACTCCGACATGGCGGGACTATCGATATTATTCTAGCAGGTGCGGGAGGCAGGTGGGACCGGTTCGGCTGCTGCTCCGCTCACTGCTGGACTATTTGGTCTTGGAGGGCTTTACGCGGGGAGGCCGACGGGACGAGTGTCGCATGCCTCTACCCCTTCCCACCTTCCCCTTGCGCAGTATTCTCTCTCTCTCTCTCTCTCTCTCTCTCTCTCTCTCTCTCTCTCTCTCTCACTCTCACTCTCTCATTTTCTCTCTCTCTCTTACTGTCTCTCTGTCTCTATCTCTCACTGTCCGCCACTGTCTCCCACTCACTCTCTCTGTCTCTCACTTACTCTCTGTCTCTCCCTCTACTTCTCTGTCTCTCTGTGCCTCTCTCTCCTCCCCACTCTAACGAGGGTGACGCTCCGACCTGAACGATAAGAGCAAAGCAATTATCGTTGGCGCTGCTCAACTGGCCCGCCTGTGCTCGTCGATTGTTTCGTTCTCTTATCTCTGTAACGAGGTTGCCTCTTGCCTCCCCCGACACGCGCGGATTTTTATTATTTTAAATAAAATCAGCGTCGGCTTTGGAATATGATAAATGTATCATTTTCTCCTCACGTCCGCCTCGGTGTACGGTATGAATGTGTGTGTTTTGCGGCGAGTGCAGCCCCCGTGGACATAGCGAAATGGCTGGCAATTTGTTGAGGGAGGCATCGCGTTAGTGCGGCCCGTTAATCTCTGGCTTTGGGTTTCTTTACGCGCGCGTGCAGCAATCATCTGTTCGCGACGTGAGACTGGAATATGATTGCTGTGATTGTACACGGTGGTGAGGGGGGTGGGTGGGGGAGCATCATCATCAGATAGCCAAGTTTCTGAATTCAGTCTCATATATGCATGTCATATGCACATTTTAATTTTCTCTCCTATTACAAAGATATCCTATCACAGACACATTTTCTTTAAAGATATATAGTGGAGGATTGTATTTCTCTATCGCGTCGTCGTCGTTTATTGTCTTAGTGGCCGTAGACCTGCACGAGGTAGTTGAGGCCGTGGTTGCGCTGCGAGTGGAAGCGCAGCAGGACGTGGTTGTAGCTGACGCCGCCCTCCTTCACCTTCACCTCGCCGTTCTTGCCGTCCCGGCGCTGGTCCAGGATCTTGATGCACGAGATCTTGTAGCCCACCTCGTTCTTTTTGGGGTAGACCACGTCCGCGTCGCGGATCATCATCCACCAGCTCTCCTTGTAGGCGGTCTCCTGCAGCAGCAGCCTATATGGGAAAATAGAATATAAAATATTGAAATATTTTTCTTCGTGGTTTGTTTGTCCTAATCTTCTGCTTGTCTTCCAGCCCTGTGTGGCGTAGTTTGTTATGTGCTCTAAGGTGGCGACTGAAGAGGTGTGAGGGCGGGGCGGCAGAGCCTGAGGCGCTAACACCTTCCCCGCCGGCACCCTGGGCCCGCAGCAGCACAGCTGGCCCGACCCGGCCCGCTGTCCGTCTCTGACGTTGACTCTGTTTGCCCAAGTGCTCACTGTGTGGTACTACTCAGGGCCTAAGCGCATGTGTCTACGACTAGCAGCCGCTGGCATTGTGGTGCAAGGTACATGCCCAGGCACCTATCAATAACATTGACGCAAACAGCAGCATGCTACTCGTACATTCTGCAACCCGCGCGATACGGCTAAACTTTGAGCACGAGTGGAACTCTTATAGGGACTCAAATCGAACTGCGACGACGGAAGCGCGTGGGCGATCGGCCTATCGGGGTCACCCGAGGTCACTCACCTGTCCTGCCAGGTGGTGCTGCCGATGATGACGCTCTGGTCGTTGGCGTCGACGCCGACGCTGGTGGCGTTGAGGTAGGGGTAGATGCCGGGCTGCAGGACGGCGCCGCTGGCCGCGGAGGGGGCGCAGGCCAGCACGGCCAGGGCCGCGCCGCAGGTCAGCAGGATGCTCTGGAAGGAGGCGCGGAGCACTCGGGTCAGGCGTCCGCGCGTACTGACCGCACGACGTGGACCACCATCGCCACTACAGGGTGTCCCAAAATGAAAGTTTGATCAAGCTTGGGTTATTGTTTTATACCTCGGACTTGAACCGAACACGTGGCTTATTTGCAAGGTAAGCGCATTACCAGTTCAACTCGCCGCGCGTTCGTTTCAAAATCGACCCAAGCCGTGCCCAAAAACCTTCATTTTGGGACATCAACCGCCCCGGACGCGGTACCCGGTACCCGGTACCGGTACAGTACTCACCTGCCAGGTAAACGCCATGGTGCTCTAGTGTCGCGTCTGGGGGCCTGACTGATGTCCCTCCCCTCCCCGCCCGCCGCTTATAAGGCGGCCAGCAGGGCGCGCTGCCGTCGTCGGCGACCTGGGCGGTGTGACTCAGACGCGGGGCGTTGCGAGGGTATGGCGCGCGCGAGGTGCCTAGACTGGACTGTGTACTTGTTGAACGCCGGCGTCGCCTTACCGTGAACCTGACGCGGTCGATCGCTCAAAAGGATGTCGTGGCCGCGCGGACGCTATCTTCCTGATATCAAAGTTCAAACCGTTTGCCCGTGCGGCGTTCCCATTAGATTATTTTCGTCGAGTGTGTGTTTCCCTCTGCGGCACTTGTGGAAAAATATTGAACGAGTGTCTTGTGTGTGCGGCGAGGTTTAAGGTGCAACACTGAAACGCTCCTTCCTGCTCTGCTGGGGGGCACTCTAGGATCTTTCCGTTCAAACTCCCTGCGGCCGCCTGCAAGAGTGACTGGCTCGCCTATGCCGTGCCGCCGCCGCGTCACGTCCTCGCAGGCATCCCGCAGGCACTTATGCGCCGGGGCGCGCCCCTCTGTTTGCGCTGTTAGTTGTTGTTCGGCCAGGGGCGTGAGAAACGTCGAGAAGACGGGCTGCACTCGCAGCGTTCAGTCGGTGGCAGTACCTCTATGTTCAGTTTTCTCTACTTTTCCATAAAAAGTCATTAGTTTTGAATTTTGAAATCATTACACCTGATACCCTAAGTATACTTAGTTTTTACAATAAATTATATGTGCAATAGAGATGGTCATGTGCGGATTAAATGAGTAAATGCTCAGAAAAGCAGTAGATGATAGAGCGATATTTCTTTCCACCGCATTTGCATTTTCATTTACTGCGAAAAAGACGTGCCGTTGAGGTCATTAGTGAACGAAACAGACACGGATTGAGCCGTTTGAGAAAGTACGTGCATGAGCATCTTACGTATTTACGACGCCGTACCGTGGCGGGCCATTCAAATAGCCTTTAAATCATCACACACCTCGGGTCGAGGTCGGAAAAAATAAAATAAAATGTGGAGAGAAGTACGACGTTAATCAATGAGCAGCAAAAGAAGAGCCATGCTCTTAGTAGAATTAATAAATATAAATACAACGGTACACATACTGGGCGCGCACCGAGGCGGACGTCTCAATCGAGCTGGCCCAGCGATATGTATTGATATTCGATGTATCGATATTCATACTCGGGCGTGCGGTTATTAAATTGATTTTAGGGAAGGGGGCCCGAATAATGATCAGAAGCGGGTGTGGGAGCGGGTCGGACTAGCTCGTCAGGTGTTGCGTCCAACGACTCGGCCGTCTCCACCGCCTTGTGCTCTCTGATCTGATGGCCGCTCAGATTACCTGTACGCTCCGCGCGGAATTCGCTCGGCCCGTGTCGAACAAGGTAGAGCATGAGACCCGAGCCAGGCCAGGCCAGGCTGGGCCAGGCCTAGTGAAAAGTGGCACCTATGATTTTCGACACGCCCGACGCCCGGTCCGGCTCGGATGCAGACGGGGTCCATCCATGGGAATTATAGGGCGTGATGGGGCGGTGCCCCCATAGGCCGGCAGGGGAGGCGCCGGGCCGCGCCGTCCGCACGGCTAGCAGCGCGGCCCAGGATGTGCGTGAGCGAATCACGGCTGCCCCACCCGCCCGGCGCTGGGGCTGCCAACTGGAGCCCGAGGATGAGGAGGAAGGCGCTGCTGGCTGGTGCAGCCTCCACCGCCTCATCGACGTCGTCGTCGTCGTTGCGATGAGCGGAGAGGAACTCGATTCCGAGAGCGGGTTGGGGGCGTGGCCGCCCGACTGGCCGCTGTCCAAAGTGCATCTGCTGCTGCTGCCTCGATCCGCAGCCTGGTCTGGTCTAGTGAAGCAGGCCCATTATTTGAGTAGAGCGGGGCATCCTCGTCGTCGTATTCCTTTATGGGCCGGTGGGGAGCTGCTCTGGCCCCGCCCCGCCCCGCCCTGCGCCCGGCTTGGCTCGCCTTTGTCAGCTGGTTAACGAGGTGCGAAGGTACCCCCCGCGTATCCCGGTGCCCGCCACCGCTGCTGCCTCGCCGTATACGCACCGCCCTTGACAAAAGCGGGAGGAGGCATTCGCCCCGGTTGTGGCGGGCGAGCAGGCGGTGCGCGCGGCGGCGACCGGGGCCAAAACCGGGTTTTAATAATTATATGCGGGTCGGGCCGGCCGGCGGGTCTGTTTAGAGGAAATGATCAACGGCCGGCCGAAGTGGGCCAAAACGCACGTGAGCAGCACCCGCCCGCCCCGGACACCGGGCGACATGGAACCGGCATTAGGGGGGAATAACATTTACGCCTCCCCCGCGCGCGCGCTCTCGTTAGTGGCGTCCAGATGCTATCGAGGTATCGAAGTCCTGGTCGAGTCTCAAGGTCGCACGGGCGGGGCGCTTAGGTAGGTGGGTGTGTGCGTCCGGCCCCTTGTTCCTACTGGTCCTGGAGTCCTGGACGTACGCGACGGGTGCTCGGGGGAGAGCGTGGGAGGGCCGGGCGTCGTCGGGCGAAGGCAAAAGCAAAGACCAGCCAACGCGCAATGATTTGATGAGTTACAGCCCAGCCAATCACAAATCACGACCGACTTGTTCGCCTAATGGAACACGGCACACCACAGCCCTGCTCCTCCGATTCCTCATCAGTAATTATTATTGACCGTATCGCGTCTTTTTCCCACCCAAAACAACACAAACCGGACGCACGCTGCTTGGTGCGCTGCTGCTGCGCTATAGCTGCATTCCTTTCACTTTACTACAACTCGTTCTATGCTCGATGTGTTTTGCAGCAAGATGGGGCTGGCCGTGGAGCAGGAGATCTGGCGCTCGCCGCAGCAGGTGCACGCCGTGGGCTCGTCGCCGCTGTGCGCGCGCCTGCCCGGCCTCAGCCCCGGCCAGGACAAGCAGTGCCAGCTGTACCAGGACCACATGTCGCCCGTGGGCCGCGGAGCGCACGCCGCCATCACTGAGTGCCAGCACCAGTTCAAGGAGCGGCGCTGGAACTGCTCGGCCGCCGCCCTGGACCACACGCTCTTCAGCAGCGTCATGCGCGTCGGTGAGTCGCAAACTACTAAGTATACCATCTTGTAGCTGATTCAGTCAAAGTATAACCTAGTGCGAGGTGTGAGTACTTCATAAAAATAAATGAGTAAACACACAAAACAATCAGGTAAATTTGAAAAAAACAAGAAAAAAATCAATTTTAACGAAAAAAAAAAACACAAAAAAGACGAGAAAATAAGAAACCTAGACAAAAACTAGTGTACACTTGTATTTATGGTAAAGGTAGTAAAAGTATCCGTCGACTTAGGAGCAGTAAAATAACAAGTCGAATCAAGTGTTCAACCGGTAAACACCTTTGTGTGTGTGCAATTGTTTTTTGCAGCGAGCCGCGAGGTGGCGTACTTGCACGCGGTGACGGCGGCGGGGGTGGCGCACGCCGTGTCCAGGTCGTGCCGGGACGGGCAGCTGTCGTCGTGCGGCTGCGCGCGCTCCGGCCGGCCCCGGGACCTGCACCGCGACTGGATCTGGGGCGGCTGCGGCGACAACCTGGAGTACGGCTACAAGTGAGTATGCGGGAGTGCGGCTGCCCCGAGGGTGTACTTCACTGGAAAAATTACTATACAGCCCCCGAAAAAATCTGGAAAATGCCCGAAAAATAAAAGTAAGAATAGAATCCATTTACAATCAGTAAAATTTAGAAAAACAAAACAAGAAAAAAATCATCAAAATCAGAAAAGTCGGTGTAGACTTAAATTTATTGTGAAGTACTCCTCGGGGTGCCCTACCGACTCCAACAACGGTGGTCCTTCCCCGGCGCACCGCCCGAGCGGCAGGCAGCCAGTCGGGCGCCGTGCGCGAGGTGCTGCCTACGCTCCCGGCGCCTAGTGGTGCGCTGGCGCGGAGCTCTGCCTCATGGACGGCAGGGATAGACGGGGACATGACGGCGGTGCGACCTGTTGCAGGTTCACGCAGGGCTTCGTCGACGTCCGCGAGCGCGAGCGCAAGCTGAGGCGCGGCAGCCGGGAGCAGGCGCGGGCGCTCATGAACCTGCACAACAACGAGGCCGGGCGCAGGGTGAGTACACCAGGGAGGGGTCGTGACCCCGGGTGATGAATGGCTTCAGACCGTGAGTGACAGACTGCGCCCCTCCGCCACGCCCGGCCGCCCGGCCAGGCCGCAGGAGGTGGAGGTGGAGGTGATGTCGCGGGGACGACGTGTGACGGCCGCTCGGCAACACCACCACCAATCAACAACACGCCGGGCAGGTCTGCCGGGGCCTCAGGATGGTGAGAGAGCGGCGGCGGACGCTGTCGCTCCCCGGCTGGACGACGCTGTAGCTGCCGGGTCCATGAGCGGCGACCGCCCTCGGCGACAGCGCGGGGGCTCCTGCGGGGCGGCCGCCGACGCTCGGGTTGATGTTGGTGCACTTCGAGGTGCGCGTTACGCCCCAGCGTTACGGGAGGGAATGGGTTGAGGGGGGGGG
>NW_026267193.1:917985-926341 GCF_000697945.3 Frankliniella occidentalis | reverse complement strand
TGCTACAAATAAGAAATTTACTTTTTGTTTTACAAATTTTTCTTTTTCTGTAATACATTTTCTTATCACCCGAACGTAAAATATGAAAAATACGCGGTTTTCTGGGTGACGCTGACTAGCGACGACACTGAATCTCATTGCTCCTTTTTCTTTTCGCTGAATGTTCACAGGGGACTACATCAAGGAGAAGTACGACAGCGCGACGGAGGTGCGGGTGTCCCGGCGCGGGCGGCTGCAGCTGCGCGACCCGCGGTACACGCTGCCCACCGCCTCGGACCTCGTGTACCTGGACGACTCGCCCAACTACTGCGTGCGCGACATGAGCGTCGGCTCGCTCGGCACCCAGGGCCGCCACTGCAACCGCACCTCGCACGACATGGACGGCTGCAACCTGCTGTGCTGCGGCCGCGGCTACAACACGCAGAAGATGACGGTGCGCGAGCGCTGCGACTGCAAGTTCCACTGGTGCTGCTACGTCGAGTGCAAGATGTGCACGCAGACGGTGGACGTGCACACGTGCAAGTAGAGTAGTGTGGTGTTGGTGGTGCCGCACCGGCTGCTGTCACCATCATCATGCACCACCATCATCATAATCATCATGGTGATCACCTGCAACCAAGGCCGATCGAGGCTGTGGTTGCAGAAGCCTGTCACTGGTAATACAGTCGTCGCCTGCACGAACGAAATTGGTGGGCGGGCCTCCGCATATATGCCACTATAGTGGCGGAGTGAAGACTGTGTGCGGTGGGCGAGCACGGAGCGCTGCCGAGCTTCCAAAATGTGAGCCCTCTGTCGCGTATGCGCTTACTTCAGCTCTACCCTATGTATCGGCACGCTGCAGCAAAAGAAGAGAAGAAAAGAGCACAACAAAATGTAAATTGCATTGTAATAATGCAAATGTGTTAGCCGTTCCAAGTACATTGCAGTTTCCTAATGAAGTTGACTTTAAGAGAACGGTCTTCTCCGGCTGGTCGCGCTGCCGGCAGAGTGATTCGATCACACGAAACGACACTTTTACGGCCGAGAGTACTTAAAAAAACAAATGCATTTTTGCCTACATATTTGCTTGAAGTCACAGTTAAAGCCTTGCAAAGGGCTCGTCGGAATCCTTTTGCAATTGCGAAGTAATGCTTTGTAAAGACAATGCAAATGCCTGAAGTGCGTAGGGGTTTAGACGACTGCTTCGCAAGGTTTTAGCTGTGGGCCAAGTTGATTTAACTGGAGGTGATGAGCGCTGTGATGAAATGGTGCTCGCGTGTGTAAATACCAAAACGTTGTTGAAAACTGCTGTAAATGGTATGCCTTTTAAATGTAAACAACATATCAACTGCCATTTAAAGTGCCAAAATTTAACCCGAGTCAGACTATTTTGACTGTGAGTGTGGGACTTGTTTCGCCTTTTCTTTGAGGATGCCAAACAATGTTATCTCAATTAATTTGCTCTCTGGCCTTACCAGACTATGTGGCTAAGCGACTTACACATTGTGCCATAAAAAAAGTATCAGACTTGTAGCATGTCATTTGTATCTTTTGTAGATTTTTATCAACTCTCTTTGTTAATGTTCATTCCTGTGTGTACGCCTAAACCCACAAGTATTGTTGTCACACAAAATGACATTCCCTTTCGAAATTTTAGCGCCTAGATCTGCGTAGTCCGACGTAGCCTATTCCTGCGTAAGTTGCCGCGTGGGACGCGTACTTACTTATGTCAAGTGCTGTACCCACTTACATTAACGCTGTGTTTTTGGTGCACCGGGCGGACCTCCCTGTTGCGGGTTTGCCTATTTGTTTCGACCGTAAGTGACCATCACACCGTATAGTCATTGGCCCCATACGGCCAGAGCAAGTGGGCAAACCCATGGTCTGTGCACCCTCCACTCACACCGCACTGATAGTGCAACATTTTTACTGCTTTGTAATAAATGTCGTGGATTGTGGCCATAGCGATTAGGACTGCAAAGCCGGCGACGGGACGCTTAACCCTGATGCTGCGATGTCTTGGGGAAGTCCAGTGAGGCCGCATCCTTTTAGTCGCCCTTATCCGCCGTGGCCATCTTCGGGTGACAAAAAAACCGTTCTTTTACTTGTACAGATCTCTTTCTTGTTATGCCTTCCTATAGTCTCTGTAGCTACAACCATTATTTATTGTATGGAAATATAGACGACTTGTACAGTAGTGCTTTTTGTGTATACCGTTAAATAGTTAAAACTTTTATTTAATAAAATGTGTATAAATATGCCAATCTTTAAAGCGTTTTGCCTGACTCAAAAATAATACACTTCATTCTGTATGCACAGTCCACCTAATAAAAACCACACAAAAGGGATGGGTGGGGGAGGGTAAGAATTTTAAAGATGATGAGATACTCACTCCCCGACCTTCGCACACCCTTTGCCCCTTACATAAGGGGTCAGACAGACATCAGCCGCATTATCAGACGACGGGGGACGGGCTTTCATCGGTACCCTACTCGGGCGGTAGGCCATCTCTCGGGCAGCCCCCCCCCCCCCCATCTTTTACCACGTTACGAAAAGCAGTAGTTCCACGTTTATTCGGGTGCGCAAAATGAAGATACCGCGAGCCGAGCGATGACGTGACAGCAGGGTAACGATTTAAGTGTAAACGCGCTTAAGAACTCTCGACGGCCCTCTTCCGGCGGTCGCCGCGTGCCGGCTGCGCTTCCTGCTTAGGAAGGGAAGTGCTGGACTGGAAGCTTATCGCGAGCGGGACGAATGGGGAGAGCTTGTTGGCTAAACGATAGCAAAGCCTCATACTCCAGTGACCGAAAATGGCTCGCATCCGTCTATCTCTGTCTGGGAAGTTTCTGCCTCTGTGTACTCCATATACTCACATCAGGCATAAGGCCGAGGTTGATTTACCAGGTGGCTGATTAACCCCCCGTGGTTATGCTGTACCGCGTTCCTACATGGGCGGGCGGGTTGCCCACTACTCGCCCGGCCCGCAATGGTCAGGGGTCAGGGTGCCGTGGTTAACCAGCCACCTGGTACAGTACGACGCCACGAGTGTACTGTAAGTACCGCACGCATGCGTGCATGTGAGCTGGCCTCCGTCGCTCACCGTGGCGCCGTGCGAATATGCAACCCGCACGTACTCCTGCATGCGGTACAGCACAAGCAAAATAACGGTAGGGGTATGTGGGCCACCCTGTGTACCTCTCTCGCCGTGAAGAGAAGAGACACAGGAGCAGACTCTAAAGAGATGTGTCCACATGGGGCTTAGAAGAATAAGAAACACAACTGTCCCCGGCGCCGACGGGCTTGACGACAACCGCGGGCTCGCGCTGCTGGGCTTGTCGATGACTGCCCCTCCCCTCCCCACCCACCACACACGCGTCCAGTACTAAGTACAACGCAACGACGGGACGCTCCGAGTCTGGGGCCGAGTCGGGCCGAGCCGAGCGACGGCGAACCCCCCGCGAGCTGCTGGACGCGAAGGCCGGACGGGTTGCCTACGGCGGGTCCGCGGGCCCGCGGCCGCGCGGCCGTCAGTGCTCTCCTGTCACCCTGCGCGGGCTCGCTGGCTCCACGTCGCTCCGAGGTTCGTGTTGCGGTCCGTGTCGCGGGTCAGCCAGGGCCACCGCCGTCCTCGGTCAGGCCGTTTGGTAGTGCTTTATCGCCAAGTCGGGGTCCAAGACCAGGGCGCTCACTGTCTAGACCGGTCTCTAGACCATAGAGCGGCTCTTGACACTACTTCACTACTATCTCTCCCTCCCTGACCCTTCACTTGGCGCGACGCCCCGGCCACAGCTGATCGCGGGGAGTGGGGTGGCGGCGCGTGGCGCGTGCTGTCACCGCTGCTGCCGCTGCTACCGCCGCCACCACCACCGCTACCGCCGCCGCCGCCGCCGTGGCCAGACGGACGCGCCGGAGTGAGGTTATGTTCGTCTAGAGTGCTCCGCTACAGGCGCGAGGGTTATGTCCCCGCGTCAAGTCCGCGTCAGAGTCGAAGGAGGCGAGGAGGCGCACCCGCGGCTGCGTTGACTGGCGTCGGGAGGTCCTGCCCCGGGATTCGGGGCGGATGACAATGCAAGCTTGACCTTGTAACTAGCAGGGTTAGTGCTTCGACCGCTTGGGTCGGAGCCTAGGCTCTCTCTCCCTCTCTCTCGACTAGTCAATAAATACTTCTTTGCCGTATTCGCGTCGGGACCCGTGCGCTTTGACGAGGATTCTATTCGCCCAAAGCACGCCGTAGGTCTTTTCTTTTGATTTCAGTTTACTTTTCTGTGAAAATTGAATTCTAATTTAGTGTTTATGCTAGGGGATGTTTGTAAACAAAGGTACTTGGTTTCCATGTAATAGACATTATAACCTGTACAGGCACAGGTCTTTGGGGATTTATAGAGAAATTTAAAGCAACATTTCTTGTTTCAAATTATCTTAATTATCTATAATTTTTTTTACATTTTTGATATGGAATAGTCACAGTAGAGTCTTGCGGTTTGATCAGGCGTTCAGTTCGATGTTTCTCGGCATCAAGTTTTCTAATCCACTTTTGTGTTTTTTACAGGTCATCTTTCAGAAAACATGTTCAGCTTTGCATAAACTGGCAACAAACTAAATTATGGGATTTACCTTCAACTTCATAATTATTTGCAAGAATCCATAATGGCAGTTGGCGAAGATGGAGTGGCTGGCGACCATGGCTCTGAAACTTCAACTAAGAATGGATCGGCAACAGAAGTGGATGCTACCTCCACATCTTCGAATGCGGGGAATAGCTCCAGTGGCTTTGGAAGCAGTGTCCTACCAGGAGTGAGGGAAGCTTCTCGAAAACTTCAACTGAAAATGAATTTTAGGACACTCTCTTCTCCAAAAAGATATGGTGAGTCGTAATAGGCATGCTCAAATTTATCTTTCTAATTATACATGCATGAAACTTTATTTCATCTGATTTGCATGATACAGTAAAGTTTATTGACTCATACCTGCTCTTTGACTTGACCCCTCCATCTTAATTAAAGAGACCTGATGCATGCTTTGTGCAGTGGTTTTGTACTACAAAGAACACTATGCACCACTACCACTACTCTGTCTAAGTTATCTTGCTTTCTTTCTACAACACACTATTCTTCTCTTTCTTTCATGTATCTGTACTTAGTGGGCTTGTTAATTTTTATGGTGAGAGGTGCTTTACATTCTCTGTAAATTCAGCTTGATTTTAAACACACTGACGTACGTAGTAGTAACACATAGGAGTAGTGACCAGTCACCGTGTCGAAACTGTTTCGTATATTTCTTGCCTCTAGATATTGCTGTGGCATTTTCTCTTTAAATTTACCTATTAATGTAAGGACCATCTAAAAAAATTTCAGTCACCTTTAATGCAATACACTTAGAAAGTGGGTCGATGCCAGCCTGGCATATAAGGGGAATATGGCACAAACATGCCACACAGAGAACATTACAGCTTTGACAATCAAACTACCGTACTTCCATGTTCTGTCCTGTTTCTCAACCGCTTTACGACGTGCATTGGCATCCGGAGAGCAGAGATACATGGCCTGCAGGGGGACGGGGGCGGGACGAGGGGGGGGGGGGAGGGTTTCTGTGCAGGAAGGGCGGGGCGCGGCGGGGCTGGGCGCGTGGGCGCTGGAAGTGGAGTGGACCGGGCAGCCGTGGGCGCGCGCGCCGTGCCTCCGCCCCGGACGTGTCGCCGCCGAGGCGCCCGTCCTGCTCCCGCCGCTCACCGTCCTGCTGCTGCACCTGTCCTGTCCTGCACGCCTCGCCTGGGCGCGAACTTCCTGAACCTTGAACCTCGCGGTGCCGCTTCGTGTCGTGCCGGCTGTACCTGCCCATGCCTCCGTTGCATAAGAGCGGTCCCTGTCACCTGCCACAATACCCACGTGTGTATGAGTTGGGATTTTCAATTTCCCCCCCAAAAAAAACGTTTTGGAAATTTTTTATGAAAATCTCTTAATTTTTTTCCTGGAAATTTTTTTGTTTTTCAATTTTTCTGGGAATGTTTCAATTTTTTCCAATTTTTTCCTGGTAAAGTTTTCTATTTATCTTGAAAAATTTCGGATTTTAAAATTCTTGCGTGTGTGAGGATGCCGCGCATACTCTTGGCGAATGGGACGCTCTCTCCAGCCGCACTGACGTCTGGACCGTGGAGGCTGCGCAGGCTGCGCCGCGGCGGAGGTGACGTTAGTGCCCCGGCGCGCCCGCCTCGCCTCGCCCCGCCTCGCCACGTCGCGGCCGCCGGTCGGCTGCCCCCCCCCCCCTCACGATGTTTGTTATTTCACTGCTATTCCCGGTGATGCGCGCGCGAGCACGCCACGCGATTCGCGTGGAGTCGAATGTATGGAAACGTTTAGCGAGAGGCTTTAGGCGAGTCAGCCCCGCCGCGCTGCCGCGCCATAGCGTATGCGTCTTGTCTCGACAAGTTGTAAATCCCCTTCACTTTGCCTCCTTCGTCTCACAGTGCTGCCAGATAAAAGTAGACTATTTTGTGGTCCTTTGTGGGTCGCATCTATTGCACTTAGGCAACCCCTCGTCACCGGTGTGTATGTGTGTGTGTGTGGGGGGGGGGGGTTGAAGGTGGCTTAGTGGGCAGACTCATAGATGCAGCCTACAACATAAATGTCGTTCGTGGGGAGTTTTGCCTCACTGTTTACCGTGTATATATGGCGACACTGCCTTTGCCCCCGATACGCGCCTATCCCTCGACTCGCGGACGCGGATGCTGTTCTTGCCTCTCAAGAGTCCGCTGCGGGGTCCACGATCATGAGGTGGGCGGTGGGCCGTCTCCAGGTGGCATCAGGACAGTGTCAGTTCTCTTCTCCCCGGCTGTCAGCAGCCAGCTTGAGCTTGACGGCCAAAGGCCCCACTGTTGACCAACGGCCGTGGGGAGCACTCCGGCCGCCCGCACGTCCACCGTTATGAATTTAGAACATGTCGAGGACTCGTGTCCTGTTAGTAGGACTCGTGTCCTTGTAGTGTACCCCACATGGTCGACACGAGGGATAGGGGACTTTCAGCAGCACAGTTACAGGGTAGAGCGTCCTCGATCAGAGGGGTGGGGCAGTAGTGGAAAGGGGGGGGGGCAGCCGGGACGACTTTGGGCAGAGTTTTGTCTCTGTGGTAGGCGAAGCAAGGAGGGACTTTGGATGATTCTTCTCTGGAAAAGTTAGGAAAGCAAGACGCATCCACAATTCCATCGCACAGTTTTCCGCCCCGCTTCCTGTTGAATAAGTAAGTATGCGCATTCGTTGCCCCCCGCCCCCGCCCCCACCCTGCCCCCGCCGCGCACGTGCGCGCACGAGATCGCACGGGTGGGTACGTGGACCCGGTTATTGTTCCGCTCGTGTTATCACTGGCCAGGCGCCGGGGCGGGAGCGGGAGCTAGTCGGGATCACGCCGCCGCCGCGCCCGCATATCCGGAGGGGAGGGAGGTAGGGAGCGGCCCAGCCTGCGGGTGGTATTGTCGGCGCCACGACACTTTTTATTAATCTTCCAGCTATGCGTCTCGTCTCTGGACCATTTTCGGACGTGGCGGGGGCCGGGTTCTTTGGTTGCATGCTGCAGCAGGATCGCGTCGCGCCAGCACGCCGCCGGCCGGCCGCCTCCCGCGCCAGGCCAGCCTCAGCCCCCTCCGCCTTAGGCAAGCCCGTCGCGCGCGCGTACGGAGCAGCTGGCCTACCCGCCCGGGCTGACGGTCCAGCCCCGGCCCCGGCGGCCGGCGGTACTCCCCGCTGCGCGCGGGGTCTCGACGACGGTCTGGGCGCGGGCGGGCGAGCGCGGGTGCGGGCGTGCTCAAGCGTGTTGGCGTGCGCGGCGAGGGAGACCTAGGGAGACACGACACTGCCGGCCGGCGGGCTGCACGCCACGACCAGGCCGGACGGCCGAGCCATGCTCTGCGATCTGCGGGCCGCGACTGTCCGCCGCACGCTCGCTTCGCTCGCGACGCTAATCGCGCAAAAAACGTCTTTATCAACAACGAGATTGGCTTCATATCGGTCGGCGCCGCGCCGCCGCGCTGGATGCTGTGACTTTGCAAGACGGGACCCACACGGCGGGCGCGCAGCGAGTGCGACAGAGAGAGAGAGAAAGGTGATCGACGGGGTCGTGGCCCCCCCGCTGCTGCGCTCGCCACTCTCTCTATCTCTCGCACTGTGGTATCGCCTCAAATGCGCGACGATATGACTCCAGAACAACAACCAACGAATGCACCACCGCGGCAGCGGGCGCACGCACGCGCCGCCCGTCCCGTGAACCGCGAGCCGCGCCCCAGCTCCGCTCCGCCCCGCCCCGCCTTGCCGAAGGAACACGTTACGACTTAATGAGCAGGTGGGTGAGTCATGTGAGCCCACCCTTGCCTCTGCTCGCCCCCCTCCCA
>NW_026267193.1:916338-917600 GCF_000697945.3 Frankliniella occidentalis | reverse complement strand
CCACCCCCGCCACCCCCGCCACCGCACACGGCGCGGCGGTGACGGCGTGTTGACGGTCTGCGACGGCTCGCGTGCCCGCCGGCCGGGCGCCGGCCCCCATTGTGGAGGGATCACGGTCCATGTTTACGCCTTTCTCCGAGGCTTGGCGTCGTCGGCGTGTTTCATAGCCCCGTTCCCCCACACTACTTCCCCTTTCGGCCGAACCCAAAAGGGAAGGGTCGATCGCATCACCTGCTCTCCTAGCCTAGATTTTGGGTTGGGAACCTGCTCGACCGCTCGGTGGCTTCCCCGGTTTGCACGCCTGTGCGCTTTGGGTTCAAATGTGACACCACCGTTTTCACTTAAGAACGGCCGTGGTGTACGATTTCAACATAGCGCAAGGAAAGTCTGTTTGTTGTGCTTTGGACGGGAGACTGCGCGGCTGTCCCGCCGACCGCGTGCACAGCACATGGAGAGAGGGAGGGAAGAGAGAGAAGGAGAGCTGCACCGAGTGATAGAGGGAAAAGGGGGGGAGCGGAGGGGGTAGAGGCAAATAGTATGTGGCGCAGTAGTGTGGCTAAATAGACACATCCTCGCCCGCCCGCCGCGCCCCGCACCGCGTTATCGGGAAACGAGCTATTTGCGGTCGCGTCGGTCCCGCCGCCGCCGCGCCCCGCCCCGCCCCGCCCTGCCCCGTCCCGCCGCGCCTCGCCGCCTCGCGCTCGCGATGTTCTGCGGGCAGCGACTCGCCTCGGCCGGGACGGGGCGGCTGCTGCCACTGCTGCAATGTTATGATTTGCGCGGTCAATCGATTTGATCTACTAGTCAGTCAACAGTGGCAGTGTGCTTGTCGTGGAGCTGCTGCAGTAAGCCCATGCGGCTACAGCACTGGCACCTCCCTCCTCTCTTTACCACCTTTTCCTTCTCCTCTTAGTGTTGTCGTCGTCGTCCTCCCTTTCTCCCCTCCTCCCCTCCTCCCCTCCTCCTCTCCTCTCCCTCTCCCCCGCAGTTTCTGCAACCGACGGTCCTGGTGACCTTGCACCGCCTTGCACTCCCTCCCCCCTTCCTCCGCCGGTGGACACGCGCGTGTGTGTTGGCACGCGTCGCGCACACGCTCATGCGTGGACATACATTACATACATTCACACGCACGCATGCGCCTGTCGGGACGGGGTGACTGGTCTGATCTGATCGTCCTCACCATGGGATTGCAGTGAGACGTCGTTTCGCTCGGCGCGGCTGCGCGATGCGTCTCGCGGCGAGATTACAGCTAGTGGGATCAT
>NW_026267193.1:909742-914662 GCF_000697945.3 Frankliniella occidentalis | reverse complement strand
CGCCTTGCCCCGCGGTGTAGTGTGTACGGCCGGCGAGGCTGCGCTCCGCGTGTGGGGGGCGCACTGCTAAGCCCGCCAGTCATACCACCGCCGCCGAGACAGAAGCGTCTGCCTCCCTCGGGTTCCCTTGCGTCCATCCCGTCCGTGTGTCCGTCAGTGTGTCGCGCGTCCGTCCGTCCGTCCGTCCTCCCCGTGTTTGTGTTTTCGTTTCGTGAAATATCCCCCCCCGTCCCTCCTAGCGCCCTCGCCGCCTGGTCGTTGCGATGCGGAGCAAGTCCGCGCCCGTGGACACGGACCGGGTCGTCCTGACGGAGGCCCGGCCCGCGCGCGCCAACAAGTACCTCGAGCTGGACGCGAGCGACGCGTCCGCCGACGAGGCCGACGACGCCCGCGACCTGGACTGGCCCACCTCCATGACGGGCGTGTGGATGGCGTCCGCGGCGTCGTCGCCGTCGCCCAACAACAACAATCACAAGTCGCCGTCGCCCAAGTCGCCGCCCTCGCCCGCGGCCCCGGCGTCGCCGCAGGGCGCCTCGCCGCCGACCTCGTCCTCGTGGAAGGACAAGATGGTCCGCAGGCGGCACGATAGCGGCTCCAGCAAGAACGGCAAGAAAGGTAAACGCAAACGCTGCCGCCCCGCGGCTGTCTGCCGCGACATACGGTGTCGTCGGGGACCATGCGGCGCGGGCTGAGCGATCGGATCGGTACTCCCCTTTGTGGTGGGCCCGGCGCGCGGACAATGGGCGCCGTGGGAACCGAGGGGAAGCGGGGCGCGTCGCGGGGCTGCATCGAATCTGCATGGCGGATGCGTCTCGTACTATACGTACCCACTTCGGACATACCGCGTGCCTGTCGCCCCTCGGTAGCGTACGGTTACACAGGCTAGCTAATTCGTCAAAAGACAAGAACTTTTACAAAATTTCACAAATTTTCTTGCAAAAAAGTAAAATAAATAATGATCGAATTTTTGTTGAGAGGGGAAACAAACCAACAATTTTTCACTATGACCTTTTGGTTTTATAAATTGACAGCGAAATATTTTATTTGTCACTGCTGTTTTCTGAGGAACTAAATCGAACTAAATCCAGGCTCTAACATTACAAAGTTGTCTTAATTGTTTTATCAGAAAATTTATTAGGAAAAGATTATTAGTCGTTATTGGTTGATTGGGTTGATTAATTTTTACGCAAAAGAAAGATGACTACTACATTGCTGCATATCGGGTAACGGCTGATTGTTCAAGCTGCTCTAAAACTGTATCATCTCTAGAACGGAAGGTTTTAGCCTGAAACAATTCTTGTGTGTCGGCTCATGAACAGCGTTCTTTGTTTGAGTAAATAATTAATTGGCAAAGCAGTTTCAGAACAAGACTATCTACTTATTATGGTGCACATTAGAACATCAAACGAAACACCCTTTGCGTAGAGTTACTAATTTCCTTGCCGTTGGGCAAATTAAATATTTCAATGATTCAGTTTTGTGGTGTGCAGCCAAGCGCATTAACGCGCGATTCATTTCTGAATTACGTCCAAGCCAGAGCCGTACTCCGACTCTTTTCGGCGGCACTGCACTTGACCCCAGCCTTATCACTGCGACGCTCGCCCTGGGCTTTCCTCCGCAGCGCTGCGGTCCGCGGAGCGTGGAGCCGGCCGTAGGGCTGCTGGGGCTGCCGCTGGCGAAGCGAAGCTGTCGTCGCGGCGGCGCGTGGCTGCGCCGTGCGCGTGGCATTATCAACAAGCCATTGTGGTTCAAACGGCCCAATAACGGCTCGCGCGGCCCGCAGTTGCAATGAGGCGCTTGCGCCAGGCCCGGCACCATGCGATTCTGCACCATGTGCTCACCATGTGCTCACCATGTGCTACCTGCACCATGTGCTACCTGCACCATGTGCTGCCTACACCATGTGCTACCTGCACCATGTACTGTACTGGCTGCAACATGTACTGCACTGGCTGCAACATGTGCTGCCTCCACCGTGTACTTCACCATGCGCTGCATTATGTATGTGCTATGCCTGCGCCTGCACCATGCGCTGCCCCATGAACTGCACCATGCTCTGCCCCGTGAGCTGCACCATATGTGATGCTGCACCATGCGATGCTGCTCCACTGTACAGCGCGGACCCGGGGCGGAGCCGGGTGGAGTCGTCGAGTGACATTGAAGGCAGATTCCACGGGATTTCCGCCGCGGTGCCAGGCCGGTGCAGATACGGCTCTGTTTGCTCGAATGGGTTATGGCGGTGGAGCTCGCCGCCCCGCCCCACTCAGGGCCGGCGGGCGCCGGTGGCGGCCTGCATCTCCATTCACGCGGCCGCGCTGGACGCCGAGCCAGCACGAGGCACGTGTGCGCGGCCGGCTGGAGGTGGCGTGCGGCGTGCGCCGTCCAGACTGACGTGAGAGAGAGAGAGAGAGAGAGAGAGAGAGAGAGAGAGAGAGAGAGAACTTGGACCTTTGGCACTCGACCAATCTCTCCCTCCCGCGGCTGCCCCGCGCGACTTGCCGCCGATTGTTCGCGACAAGCCGGGCGGGCACGCATGCGAGGCGTATGACGCGCACAGCCTTTCCTGCCATGTGATGTGAGTTGACGAATTCCCCGGCGTCCCCCCTTCCTCCGCTCCCCGCTCAGCCGCCGCACAGTGTTCGTTCGAACGCGGGATCATTCGAACCCCGCGTATTTTCCTCTCAGCCGGGCAATGGCTGAAGAGGACAAACTACTTGCGGCCGACGTGTTCGCCGAACTAGATATTGTGCAACAGGGCAGAGGGGGCGGGCCCGCCCCCGTCACCAAACACTTTTTCTCCTGCGTCAAGATTCCGACCAGACAGAAAACGTTGGACGAAATGATTGGGAAAATCGCGACCCTACTCCCGGAACCGTTTGAGTGGTTTGAGTCAGGTCAGTCAGACCTCTGCAAAATTGCCATTACTTTGGACCGACCGATCAACACTGGCCGCGCTCGCGGTCAGGGCCAGGTGAGGGATGTCCGTCGTCTTGCTTATTATATTAGAGTGGGAAACAGCTCAAGTAAGTCTTAATTTCTGGTCGAATATTTTTTTATTTTATTTAAATTGTACCTTGCTTGAAGGCGTCCTTTATGTGGGAGAAATGCTCCACTTAAACCGACGAGAAGTAAAACCTTTTTCAATGTGAACCTTTTCTTTTCAATCAGAGAGGTCCATGACAGGCTTGCGCCTAAGAAATAGAATTCAGCAAAATATTGTTCTCCGCAGTCTTACCACGCTGTTGCGTTTGTCGCTCGTGTGTGATAAGGCGTCGTACTGGCTGCACCAATGGAGGAAGTGACACACTCTGTGGTGGCGGGGTAAACAACACCTTTCAGACGGTAACACCAGTCTCGGGGTGTCATTGTAGCTCCTTGCCCTCCTCCTTCTCCTCCATTTGAGTGAATCCGCGGGGCCCGCGTGGCCACACTCTCTCTCTCTCTCTCTCTCTCTCTCTCTGTCTCTTTCTCCGCCAGGCCCTGTCACGCCCCACTAGGCGGGAGAGAAAGAGAGATGGGACCCCTGCGCGAGCGAGAAGACCCTCCTCGCTCGCACGCCCTAGGGAATCACGCTGCAGCGCGGCAGCGAGCTCCGTGCTCCACGACGCGACGTCCTCGCTTCGTCAGGGCCGGGGCCGCCTGGCCAGGTAGGCCGCGTGCCTCGCGCGGGCGCGCGCCAGACGAGGTGCTGCCTACCCTCCAGGCGCCGTCGTCGGCTGCTGTTGCCATTGCGGACGGGGCTGGGGCTGGGGGAGGAGGCTGCGAACATCCTGGCGGGGGCGTGGCGTGGACCTTGCGCTCTGCCTGCCGAGGAGGAGCTATTTCGGGTTTTGCGGGGGCGGGGCGGGGTGGTGGTGCTGGAAGTGTGCAGTGGGCCGAGCTGTGACGTACTTCGCCCGGGTCTCGGGTCTCGCTTTCTGTTTTCTGCGTATTGGTGCCGGGCAGTGCCGGGGCCCCCGTGCCGTACCGCCGGGGACTGCAGCCAGGCCGACGCCGCCCCTCTGCCGCCCACACCAGCTCCCGGCGGAGTGGCTGCTTCCGTTCTCGAGCCCCCCCGACCACACGCACGGGGAAAAATTTGCAAAGAGCGCGTCGCGTCGAGAACGTAAACAAATGATGCATTGTTGTAGGGCGGACTACGCCGACCTTATCGCCATGGGCAGAGTCAGGCGGTGCGGAGCGGAGGCGCGCGAGGTTCAAACGGTGGCGCTTCTCCCACCCCACCCCTGCTCGCGAGGGCCGTTACCCCCACTTGGGCGCGCGCAGCGCCCCCTCCCACCCCTCCCGCGCCCCGGGCCGCCGCCCGCGCCCCGTCCCTTGCAGGGCAGCGAGGGCTGCTCGGACGATGACTCCCCGAGTTGCGTCCCGGCCGCCCTCGCCGACGCCACGCTGCGCGACGCTCCGCGCTCCGCCCTGTTCCCGCCGCCCCCTTGCTGCCCGCCAGGCCCGCCAGGCCCGCCATGCCGGCCGCTCGGTGACAGTCCGCGGCGCCAACCTGAGGCGCCACGCGGGCCGAGGAGGGGCCGGCCGAGGGGCGAGCCCCAGGGCCTCCAGCAGCAGGGCCTCGACCAGGGCCTCCAGGGCGCCGCACCCGCTCGAGGACATGATCCACAACTACCCGCTCTTCTCGCCGTACTCTGGGCTGCCGCCCGCGCGTCACGGTGAGTCCCTGCCCGCGCGGGGCGGGCCCGGCAGGTGGCCGGGGGGTGATCCTGGGCGGATATCGTGTGGTTCTCGCCCGCCCAGCTGACACCCCTAGGCCGGCCTGGCTGGCCGCCCTGGTTGGCCGCCACGTCCCCAGACGGCTGTTGTTGTGGTCGGTGCACCGGCCGCGGCGTGGCGGCGCGCGGCGCGAGAGGAGAGCCTCGCGGTGGCGCGGCGCGCGGGGCGAGATTATTGATCCTGCCGCCGCCCCCCACC
>NW_026267193.1:902487-909692 GCF_000697945.3 Frankliniella occidentalis | reverse complement strand
CTCTCGCACCCCCCACCCAGATCAATGGGCTGGCGTAGGGGTGGCGAGCGCGCGGCAGTGTGTCGCGGACCGTGTTGACCTGCATATGGGTCCGCGGCCCCGTGTAGGCCCGCACCGCGCCCGCCGCCTCCATGCAGACCCTCCGCAAGAAGAGCAGCCCCCTGAAGCGTGAGTACCCGCCACCCTCGGTGTCCCCCCGAGGGGAAAGGACATGGCCGTCGCCCTGGGGCCCCGGGGGCCGCCCGTCGAGGCCCACTGTGTGGAGCCATGGCCGCCGAGCCCAGCGCAGGCCAGGCGCGCCCTTTGGGGACCACGCCTGCACGCCTTTGCTCTTGGCGTGGCACCGCGACCCTCGGCCCAGGCCTGGCCCCAGCCCCGGCCTCAGCTGCGTCGCGGGCGCGGGCGCGGGGGCCGAGGCCCGGGGACCTCGTCCAAGCCGAGGCTGTGACGTAACGGAACGCGACTAACCTCACTTATCCCGCTGTCACCTGCCATGTGATTGATGACGTACTGGCGGTTCGTTTTTCGATCCTCCTTCTTTGACCCGTCGGTTTACGGACAACGTTTGCATCGGATGGTGCCAAGTGCGGTTACAGGCTGTCTCCATCTCTGTGTGCTTGTTGCATTTCATTTCTAACGGCCCTGTTTGTATTTATTTTTTTTCAGACAAAAATGAGCCCTCTCGATTTATGGGAGAAGGGGTGAGCTTCAAGGCCAAGCTCATCGGCATCCTGGAGGTGGCTGAGGCCCGGGGCGACCGCATGTGCCAGGATGCCCTTGCCGACCTCAAGATGGCCATCCGGGCCGCCGGGGAGCACAAGCAACGCATCACCATCAACATCGCCATCGACGGCCTGCGACTTCGAGATGAGAAGACAGGGGTGAGTTACTGTAGTCAACCGACTGGCCAACTCTGGACACGACTCACCCATAACCTTTAAGAGGGCCTTTTAAAGTGGGTCTTAAACTCTAACCATGTTTTTTCTTGCTCCAGGACTGCCTGTACCATCATCTCGTTCACAAAATATCGTTTATCGCCCAAGACATGACCGATCCAAGAGCGTTTGGTTACATTTTTGGCTCACCAGACACTGGCCATAGATTTTTTGGAATTAAAACGGACAAGGCTGCAAGCCAGGTAGTGGAATGCATCCGAGATCTTTTCCAAGTCGTGTTCGCCCTCAAGAACAGGGAGCAGCACATAGAGCAGCAGCACATGAAAATCTGTGGGGGCAGTACGTCCAGCCTCATGTCATCCACCACCACCACCCCGTCAGTCACCTACATGGAGGCCATGGCGCATCACTTAAAGGTTTGTTTAGGAAATGTGTCTGTGTGTCTTTCTGTCTGGAGAAAATCTAGACTTTTATTCACCCGAGGTTAATTTTTAATTGCTCTTCAGGAATCATGCGTCAGAGAAAATGGTTCTCCGGGGGCGGTTGCGTCATCGTCGAAAGCCGAGTCCGAGGCGACCATCGCCGACCTGCTCGACCTGGAGTACGAGCTGAACAACCTGCAGCAGAACATCCACCAGATGGACCAGATCACGGCGGCGGCCGCCAAGGAGGACGCGTTCGAGCACGACCCGTTCGGCGACTCGTTCACGGCGACCACCACCAAGACGACGACGACCAAGACGTCCAGCGCGGGGTCGACGGCCGTGGCCGCGCTGCCGCCGCCGCCCTCCGCCAAGGACGGGGCCAGGCCCGACGGCACCGGCACACACCGGCGGGAGAGGACCGTCAACCGGGCGGGCTCCACCACCTCCACCACCACGGCAACCGTGTCGGCGGCCTCCACGGCCTTCACGTCCACGGCGGCCACCTTCGGCGCCGCTGCCCCGCCGTCTGCGCCGCTCGCTCAGGAGGAGAAGCACTGGTTCGATCAGGAGACTGAAGCGCTGTTCGACGACGGAGAGATGCCTGGAACTATGTCCAAAACAAATCAGCTTGACCAGGTAGGTGCAGCAGACTTAATTTTTCGTTTTGTTACTATGTTGAATGATCTACTGTGCAAAGCCTTAATCTCGCGATCTGTTCACAGGATTCCAACCGTGCATCACCGCTGGAAATGAGCCGGCAAGCAAATCTATTAGCTGACCAATTCGACGTGTTTACAGAGCTGGACCCTCTTGGGACCGGCAGAAGTAAACCTTACGTCGACAAAAAAGACTTTTTCTCCGATCTCAAGAACCCGCCGAAGAAAGTGTTGAAAGATCTGGTTGGGGAGGTGGACCCTCTCTCAGCTCCAGCCCCTGCACCACTGTTCCAAGCATCGTTCGACTCAGGTAGCAGAGACTTGACTGGGTCGCAGGCGGGTGCTTTGGGTGATGTGTTGTCTGCTTTGGAATCTGCTCCTGGAAGCTCTACCTCCTTTCCTGCATTCCCCGACCCCTTTTCAGACGACCCCTTCGACAAGACGGACCCCTTCGCCGAAGGCAGCTTTAGCCAGACTGTTAGTTTTAGTCCTAATACTGTGATGGCAGACCCCTTTGAAACAGGTTTTGCAGATTTCTCTTCATTCCCCCCCGGGTCCCGCAACAGTGCGTCGCCCTTACCCTCGGCCGGCGGGGCGTCCGGCGGCGGCACCCTGCACGGCCCGCTCCGGGTGTCGCTGCCCCCGGAGGACGGCTCGGCCAGCTCGGGCACGGCCAGCTGCCTGTCGCCCAGCCCGCCCCTCAGCGGCTCCGGCCCCGCCACCAGCTCGCTCAGCAGACAGAGGAACCGCTTCGCCCGCAAGCAGCTGTCCGTGTCCATGGTCAAGATCCCCAGCCCCAAGTCGTCGCAGCGGCGCTCGCGCCTGCCCAAGCAGATGACGGTGGACGGCAGCGGGCAGGGCGTGCGCTTCCCGCCGCTGGGCTCGAGCCCCACGCCCGCGGACGAGGCGGCGCAGCTGCAGAGGCGCTCCCCGGGCGGGCTGAGCCGCGGCGGCATCACGCCGTCGCCGCCCATCGTGGCCTCGTTCCCCGACCTGGACGGCGACGCCGGCTCCAGGCTGTCCGGCTCGAGCGCCGAGCTGGCGGAGATCGCCCCCGAGCCGCCGCCCCGGCCCACCCCAAACGCCTTCTCCATCAAGCCGCCCCCGCTGCCGCCCAAGAAGCACACCGGCACCATATTCAAACCGCCCCCGCGGCCGCCCCACCAGGACGACCACTCCATCTACGACCACATCGAGAACTACGAGTCGTCGTCCAGCCCCACGCCGCACGACGCGTCCGACGCCAAGAGCCCGCCGATACCGGTGCCCGCGAGGAAACCAAGGTACAGCGAAGAAAACTCGGTGCCGTTGCGGCCCAAGAAACAAAACATTGCCGAGACTGAGGATGGGTACTTGGCGCCCATTCCTTTCCTACCCCCGCCGGTGAAACGGCACCATTCCTCCAGCACCAGTCAGTCCCAGCAGCGGAGGTCTGCGCAGCCGGCGCCCGGCCCGACCAAGAAGTCTCTGGACATTACTCTCAGTCAGCTGACCAAGACGGGCTTCTCCGACTTGGCCGGCACCCTAGGCATCTCTCCGAGTCAGCTGTCAAAGATGACCCTCCAGGATTTGACGAAGCGGCTGGCGAGCCTCTCGGACGCGCCGCAGACAGACGCCTTCACGGCGGGCAACAGGGGCTCGCTGAGCAAGGCGGAGTACACGGCGCTCCGGGAGTCGGTGGACGAGGACTCCGGCTTCGCCGCTGAGTTCGACGACAACTTCTGCAACATGGGCGGCGTTGGGCTGGCCGGCGCGAGCAGCGTCCCGAACCAGGAGTCACTCTACGACAAGTACGCCGTGTTCCGGGAGCTGCTGCTGCAGGACGAACCTAGTGGAAGGTCGTCGTCGCAGGAGCAGGCCGACACCGTCAGCCTCACCGAGTCCAAGGAGGAGAATTCTGAACAGGGGGAGGCTGCAGGGGAGGTGAGCGCGCGGACGTCGTCGGTCCCGCACTCTTCGCCCATCACCATCAACGTGGTGGGGCACTCGGACTCAAACAGCAACGCCGTGAGCTCGGCCTCGCCGTCGCCCGCCCTGGTGGACAGGTACGCCGCGCTCCGCGAGATCTCCCTCTGCGACGAGTCCAGCAACAAGGACGACGACGAGCGCGACGAGGATCGCGAGGACAACAACGGCTACGCCGAGGTGGAGAACGACCTGAGCGACAAGGAGGACAGCATCACGGAGGTGAACCATGAAGCCATGGAGGACCAAGACCTCCTCACGCTGTCGGCGCAGCACAGCGAGAGCACCGAGTCGCCCACCCTGGACACAAACACGGTGCGGGACGCGCCCTCCATCATGGAGACCACCATCCTGGAGGAAGACGCATGCGGCTCGGAGGGCGACAGCGCCGAGCAGCCAGTCCCGCCCAAGCAGCCATCCCTGCTCGACTCCAGCATTGTCTCGCTCGAGCCCGTCCCAGAGAATCTGGAGCTGACGACCAAGTCGCTCATCTCGAACTTGATGAACGGCAGCGTGCCCGCCGAGCCGGCTGCAGCGCAGGCCGCCACCAGTGAGACAACCTCGAGGCCGCAGTCACTGGAGGCCTCCGAGGCCTGGGCCAAGTTTGATTCTAGTCAGTTTGAGAAGCCAGTGAGCGACGACGGTGCCTCTCCGTGGTCCTCGGACGGCAAGGAGTTCAGCAACAAGGTCCCCGGATGGAAGGACGATTCTGACCACGAGCGGCGGGACCGCGATCGTGACAAAGGACGGCGGAGGCGAGGCCGCGGCCCGGCGGCCGGCACGGCGTGGCCCGAGGACGAGGAGTCTGAGGAGGGCTGGGACGACCGCGTCAGCGACGACCCCTGGGAGAACGGTTACGACGAGGGCCAGCGCGGCCGCTACCCGGAGCCGCGGCGGAGTCGGCGGAGGAAAGTGTCCCCCTGGCGGCGTGGCGCGGCGGGCTCCGTGGGCAAGCAGTCCAGCCGCGAGGTATCGCCGTGGGAGAGCGGCGACAGCACAGGGCCGCCCCCCGGGCCCGCCGACAGGCCGCCCAGCGACAGGTCACAGGACGACATGAAGCGCTCGTGGAAGACGCGGCCCAAGAACCGCGGGTCCTCGTGGGAGGAGGAGCGGGCGCAGCGGCTGCCCGGCGGCCTCGGCGGCGGCGGCCCGGGGCCCGGCAGCACGAGGGGGTCCTGGGACGGCGAGAGCTCCGAGTACGACGACGCGCGGAAGCGGAGGCAGTCGCCGTGGGGCGAGGACCGCGACCGGGACCGCTGGCACGCCTGGGAGGAGGACGAGTACTACCGGCGGGAGGGTGGCTGGGACTGGTACTACCGGGACAGAGAGCACCGGGACCGCGACCACCGCGAGGACGAGTACCGCCGGCGCTGGGAGTACGAGCGCAGCAGGGACCGCGACCGGGACCGTGAGTGGGAGTGGGACCGCTACGGCCGGCCCAGGAAGAGCGGGCCCGGCGGTCCACCCTCGTCCCACTACCGGGACTGGGATGACGAGACGAGCGAGCAGGGCGACGACGAGCACCCCCACGGCCCGCACGGTCCGCACCCGACACACGGCGCGCATGGCGCCCACGGCGTCCGCAAGTGGAGGCGGTCGCGGCCCGGAAGCGCTGCCAGCCGCGGCCACGACCGTGTCTCCCCCAGCACCTCGGTGGAGTACAAGGAGGACGACAGCCCTTCGTCGGCGGCCGCGGCGCACGCGGCGGCGCACGCCGGTCGCAGGCGCGTCTACCGCGACCACGACCGCGACTGGGAGCGCGACCGCGTGGGCGGCAGCATGGACCGGCGCTCGCGCAGCAGGGAGGACCCGTTCAGCTCGGACCAGGAGCACGAGTACTGGGAGCGCGGCGAGCCCCGCCCCGAGCCCCGCGGTGAGCCCCGCGGCGAGCGCACCCGCAGCAGGACGGAGCGGGACGCACGCTACGAACAGCGCTCTCAGACCCTGTACGCGCGCAGGACCAACCGCTCGCGCTACAAGACTTTCGACCCGCCCAAGCAGTCACCCTTTGAGGATGACTTTTCGTCCCAGCGGTTCGATTTCGTGACGGAGCCCAAGCAGAGCTCGGCCAGCTTCAGTCAAGAGAGCAGCCTCGACACGAGCGAGCCCACCCGGTCGCCGCAGCCCTCGGCGGGCCTCGCGCACTTCCACGGCCACGGCCCCAAGGTGCACGTCGCCCCGCGCAAGAGGGACAGCCTGTCGGAGTCGGAGGAGGCCCGCGGTGTGGAGGCTGGCGGCCTCGGCGCCTCCCTGAGCCCCCTCGAGCGCGGCGGCGGGGGCGGCGGCGGGGGCAGCGGCCGCGGCAGGGCTTCGTCCATGGGCTCGAGCCGGCGGCAGTCGCCGTTCGAAGACGACTTCACCCCGCCGAACAGTGCGAGCGGCGTGAGGCACTTGTCGAGCGCGTCCAGCGACATCAGCGACCAGCAGCACCGCCTCACGGCGGACGAGGGTGCCCAGGCGGGCAGCAAACCCGGGAGCAGGGCGGGGAGCCGGCCGGGCAGCGGGCGCCGGCCAACCCTGGGGTCGTCGGGGGCGGGTCCCTCGGCGCCCGCGGCCCCCGTGGCGTCTTCAGGGCCGGACGCGGACAGCAGAAGCAACGGCAGGTCCATGGATGACGTGTTCCTGCCCCCCGAGGCCTGCCCGCCCGACCCAAGTGCACTGCCGCACCCAGACAGTGCAGAACCTGTGATATCACCCAACCGGCCGTCGGCGGAGCACAGACGCTCGGTGCGTATTAGCGGCGAGGACAAGAACCTGGCCGGGATGAAGGCGAGACTGGCCAACTTGCGACGGACAGACTCGTCCTCGAGTCTCCGCAAGTCGGAGTCCATTAACATTTTTGCAAGAAGCTGTGATCCATTTGATGACGACGATTTCTTCGCGGAGGATGGGTCTCCTGCCGTGCAGCCGCCCCACGGGGGAAAGGCCGAACACAGTGCCGGTCACCGTTCAGGTGATCAGTTCAAGTGGACGGAGGCGTTCGACTCCTTCAACTTCGAGGAGGAGCACTGAGGTACGGCTCTCAGCCCCCGCGTTGCATGGTTGGTAGTTTTGGCTTTAAATTTATCACACTCCTGTACCCCGTCACATATGAGGGCATTTTTTTTTTCTTGTGGTTTTATTCTAATTGGAACATTGATATTTGAAGCCATGTTTTGTAATGCATTTCTGTTGCTGGCAACGGATATGACTGTAGCACTCTCTTTTATTTTAAAATTATTTGCAATTCATTTTTTTTTCCAGCTTAGAAGAGGTGTTTTTTA
>NW_026267193.1:899890-900400 GCF_000697945.3 Frankliniella occidentalis | reverse complement strand
GACGGACCGGGCTGCACTAGAAACGAAGTGGGAAGCTTCGAACCTGCAACAGCCAAATTTGAGTATTTGGTCGGTATTTGGGGTCATACAGCTACAGATATGAAAACAAAGCTGAAGCCAGATGTTACTATTGTTTTGATTCACCACACAATGTCTATATGTTATAAAAATACAAAGTAGATCTTGATGCAAGAAACTAGAACTATGTTCTGAATGTTATTTTAGTGCACTTCAACACGATCGTCAATTTTTGCGTTGAGGCGGTAATAATTTACAGCAGCTTCGGCTTCCGTGCACAGTTTACACGGCGCCGCATCGAGTCCGGCCGAGGTGGAGTGCTTGAAGAAGAGAATGCACCTACGGCCAGAATGACCCACAGTGTTTTCAAACCAGTTTCGATACCAGGTCAGCTTTGCGACAACATGGAGCGGCATTGGGGATCGGCGCACCAGGGCCTGGCACTCTGCGAAAAAAAGACAAAGACTTAAAGCTGGGGAAAGAGAGAGAGAG
>NW_026267193.1:894268-899840 GCF_000697945.3 Frankliniella occidentalis | reverse complement strand
TTTAATTTTGGAAATCTTTTGTTGTTGTAGAAATTACATTTTCTGATATGCTTTGAAACCTTGCATGGAAGTCCTTGCTCATGTTCCTAAGATTGAGGTACGGAGAAACTATAGTTGTTAGTAAATTAGTTTATAGAAGAATAGATACGACCCTACCGACTGTAAATACTGTACTAGGTGCTGTCACATTAATGACTTTAAGATTTGGTTGTATCCTTCATGGAACCAATTTATAGAAAGTGAATTGTGTTATCATACCAGTGAATTTCAGCCCAACAACCGTTGTCCTGTCATTTAGGAGATAATTAGAAAACTGTAGCAACATGAAATGAGTTTTTCTTTAAATTACTGATTGTTATATTACTATGTCAAATGTGATATTGTGTTCTATTTGTATTTGATCTAATTATTTGCTGACATCCCTGAGTATGGGTTGTAGGCCTTCCCCCACTTGAGTCCAATAGAACTCTGTTGTTTGTAGCTATTCAGTATCAAAATTGAATACACACAAATATTTACAATTTTATATTTACATTTATTCTGATAAGTGGGTCTAGTTCTTATGTTTTTATACATGTATGTTATGTGTTGCTCACAAATTATCATCACTTTCTTAAAGTTAATAATGTGGAACACCCAATAGTCATAGATATCCCTTATTAGAATGTTTCTATTAAATATTCTTCTTATTGAGAAGATACATTAAAACACCAAACCTGTGCAGTTCATCTCTCAAGGACAAGCTGTGTTTCTAGTGGTAAAAAGGTATTCATAAAGTGTGGGGAGACACTTTCACCACCCTAAACATTGCTTGATTAATCTGCTATTATGTGATCTCTAATACTCTAATCAATTTTAAAAGTTAATCCATCGGTAGAAGGCTTAAGAAACTGAAAAATAATTTGATGGTCTCTATTTTTCATTTAAAAAAGTAGTAGTCTCCATAAGTTTTGAATTGTGATTTTAATTCACAAGCTGATAATGTCTTTCTCCTCACCTTGTTCTCCTGTTGAGGTGGAAGAATAAGTATTGTGGTTGGTTTGGTGTAAGCGAGCATGTAAGCTATGACAAGGTTGTCTTCCTTCCTGCATACCTGATCTGTTTGACCAGATCGCTGAATCAAACTATTTACACCATACCAGCACAAGTGAAGAAGAAGGTTTCTTCCTTTAGTACACTGACTAGAGATGTGTTTTGATTTTTGTTTTGTTTTATTTTTTTTTGTATGAGAGGTGAGGTATTGTGTCATGTATTTTATCTGTTATTAACAGTCACCTGTCATTACTAAAAGTGTAAAATTTGTCAGTCCAGTGGGGTTATCTAGTCATGTTTGATTATCAGCCAGCGAACGAACTGCCAAGTAGTTGGGATTTAAACTATCTAATGTGCTCCAATATGACATTGTTGGCTTCTACCTACTTCATTTCAATGGTTTGAATGTTTATTACAAGAAATTGATGATTGGATGTCTAAAATATTACATGACTGCGTCTTTGTACTGATGGACCAATGAAGTCTTTTAAATGAGATTTTGGCTGATTTGTTCTTCCTTTAATCTTATTTTTTGTTATTTCAATTCAGAGCCAGTCGATTAAAGTTGAAAATTAGACTAGACAGTCAATTATTTGAGTTCATTTTGATAATTATTTGAATTGTTACTGGTAAATTAAGCAAGTCTGCTTTGAGTTCATTGTCATCGTTCAAGTTGCTGTGATGAAATTCTCAAAATTGTATTGTATCACAAAAACTAAGTGATGTATTTCAACTGCGTGCGTTGTATGAATGTGTTCATTGAAGTGAAAGAAACAGTCAAAAGGGAGAAGAGAGAAACTGTGTTAATGTAAGTTACACAAATCACATGATTGCTCCAGAGAACTTGCCAACTGTTTGTGTCAAAAAAATGCAGTACCCATGAGATAAAATGGTTCTTCTACCCCTCATTTTCCATCCATAAACCACTTGCATTCTCTCTTGATCAATTTTGTTTGCAACATTCTACTATTGTTAAGAGCCCAACAGTTTCAATCCCCCTGATTCTCACAGACAAATTTTTTCTGCCATAGACTGTGGGAAAATAAAGATCTTAAAACTGCTTCTGAGCTTTCTGCATTTCTATTTACTTTTGTCAACCCATCTCCAATATGCTTATTATTTCCTTCGTCATTTCACCCTGCTCTATGGTGTGTTTGTGTATGTGTTGCTGAACTGTTACTTCGTCATTGAGTTGAAACAATTTATTTCTCTGGAACTGAGCTGTATCTTTAATACAGCTGCAAACTCCTTGTAAAGAAAAGAGTGGATGAGTTACATCTAGCTGACCTCTTTCCATTAGATATGTAATGACTGATTGAAGATCCATTGTTTTGATATAAAAGTAAATGAATAATAATAATATTAAATGAAAGTGTCAATACTTTTTAACTGAGCACACAGTCATCCTTGTTAACCGATCACATAGTCATCCTTGTTTTAAATGTAAACATCTTAACACACTCCATGGTTCTAAAGTACACCCAATTACCTTATAAAGCCTAAAAATGCTTTCTTCTTGAAAAGGTAAGTGCATTTTCATGTGCCTTTATGCTGCCAAATTATATTTTAAACTGTACAGTATATGCTTTATTACAGTTTGCAAGTTTTCCTATTCTTCATTTTGCATGTGTTCTTTATTGTATTTAAACCAGAATTGCTGTGACTGCACTGATTTTGCATGTTCATGTTCGTTCATACATTTTTATCAGAGAATTGTGTTACTGATTGAATTATTAAACCTCAATTATAAACTTTCTCTCTCTATAATGGAAACTTGTCAAAATTTTGATCATCCAGCCCAGCTAAATGATGTACCAAGTTTCAAGATCACGGGGAATTTATTTATTTAATTTTATGTGTGACTTAAGTTGGGATGTATGTAATTTGAAACGTTCAGATTAGGATGAAAATGGTGCAAGATTTTTCGTCTCTTTAAAGAATTACTAATCCAAAATTGTCCAATTCACAATTTGTTTCATATCTTCCTCATAGATTAACCCTTTTTCTTCTCTAATTTCAGGACTGTTTGCAGACCCTACATGGAAGGTTCCAACTTGAATCTGCATTAAATGTTTGGATTGTAACAACTACAGAACTGCCAGTTGTTCCTTAGGAAGGTAGCATATCTGTAATTATGTTGTAATGTCTCTTTTCATGTTCTGAATTAAACAATTATTTTAAAAGAATGTTACTGGATTGATATACTACTTGCTATATTTACTAACTGGTATACCCCTCAGAAAGCTTCAAATTGGCTTCCAAAATCTACTGAATTCAAGTTGTTTAGTAATGCAGTATTTTTTTTTTTTACGAATTTAGAAGATAATTTGTTGCCTATAGGAATGTATCCTGGTGTACTGATAGGTTCTTCATAGGCACCAAAATATTGTAACTGTTCATAACTACTATAATTAACAACATAAATCGTATTTCCAAAACCAGGCTGGACCAGTTCATGCAAAATCCCAAAGGAAGAGTGATTATTGTAATTGTTATTGTTTATTGATGTAGCTTTATGCAGAAACATCAAATGTCAAGTCAATAGCGCTGTATGGATAATGGATCTTGGAGGAGCAGCTTATATGAGAATATCACCAAAAGTTAAAGCTCCATGAGACTGTATAGTTTGTTTTGCTTTCATATCAGTGTCCTTTACCTCTGTGTGACCATATCAAGCTACTCTTCAAATTCGAGTTTCAAAATCTTTGTTTGTATTTAAAAGAGTTGGTCTTCAAAATTAATATGGAATAATTATAAATAGCAAATGTTTGTGAACCGTCCAAGGCTTAACTCCTTTCATGTACCCAAAACATAGTGCAATCCAATGGTGATGTAACAACGATGCTTCCAGAATGGCAAGATTTCATCTTTCCAACAAGAATTTGTTGTTTAATATTTTTTTAAGTGCTTTGTAGTGTTTTTTATAAATACAGACAAAGAGAACCTACCCTACCATCCATTCTCTCAAATATGAAACTCCTCCACTTTCTTCAGCATATTATTATTAAATTATTACTAATAGTTAGTATCCCTTTTGCCTCTCTTTTGGTCATAAACCAGAGTGAATTAAAACTACGAAACCTCACTAAAGTGCAAATCGTGGGGCTATGGGATCAGAGACAATAGGAGAATTCTTTGCCCACCTCTGTTGTAATAATTTAACTTGGCTGTAGAAGTTTGAATGGGAGGAGAATTCTGTGTAATAAATGTTATCTGTGGTAACTTCAAACCCAGGATTGATATTAGAATTTGTTTCAATTGAAGTATTTTTGAGAAATTGAGACTCAAATAACAATTTAATTAGAAGTAGTAAATTAACGTGTTAAATGTGCACAGAAGTACACATTGTCCTTTGGAGTACCAAATTAATAGATAAGGTACAAACATAGTTTAAACAAAATGGAAATCAAGTAAAATCCCTTGAGACTTGTTATTTCTATTTTAAAATGTTACCTGGCAGGAAAAAAATTCCTATGAAAAGTGGCTGTTATCAATGTATATATAAACTAATAAAATGAAATGAAAGAAACAATACAGAAAGCACAATAATAATTACTGCTTTACTCAACCATACATTTGTTTAAATACAAATTTGAGGACCCAACACATACTAAACCATTCTTTTGTTAAAGGAAACGTTTAAACTTGTACCGCTTAAGTTCTTAATTTAGACTAGCACCAGTACACTTGTACTGTTTGTAGCTACAGCGCTGAAGCGAGCCGGCTAAATATGGGAGAAAGATTAGAACACAGACAACAGACCTATTCTTAAATTTGTATCATCTGTTTTCAAGATCGATTCTTGATTGAGATTTTTAGAGGTAATTAACATCATAAGTAATCGACGCTCAAGAGGTACTTTGTTTCTTATGGGGAACGGTGCCAACTCTTACGGGAGCTCGGCGCCTGCGAAACCCAGGGTAGGCCGTCCCGCAGTACACGTGTGCAGTGCAAGCAGGATGTTGCCTACCTGTCAGGCGCCATGAGAGCTTAGCTGCAGCAGCTGGAGCTCCTGCGTTGGCTGAACTTGGCGGGTTTGTGACGGAGAATGACGTTATTTCATTTAGTGGCAGTCGTTGAAATAAGAGCTAAAACAGGTAAACTGCAGTTCCGGGCCTGGAAAAGGGCAAATGAAATAACTTACGCTATTTCACTAACATGAGTAAATTAACTTATTTTTGAACAAGTCTTACTGGTTCGCGCCACGCCGTGGATCGGCTGTAGTGCGCCACGGCTCTCGGATCTGGGGCTGTCAAAATGAGATACGGTTTGGCCGACCGACCGACCGTCAACCTCGGAACGACCAGGACGACTGAAATATCGTGTTCGGGAGTTTTCTCTCACGCTGAGTCCAAATCTGGTAGTGCCGATGTCGTCCGGGCCCCCGGGGACGTCATTGGGGACCTCCCGAGCACGCCGATGACACTGATTACCTACCCCAGGAAAGAATCACATCCCGCGACCACGATATGTCGGTGAGTGTGCCGTAATTATTGCTCTCCCCCTTTGCCGTGCCGCGTCCCCTACCCCTCTCCTCCTC
>NW_026267193.1:888418-888968 GCF_000697945.3 Frankliniella occidentalis | reverse complement strand
CAGATGATACAAATTTAAGAATAGGTCTGTTGTCTGTGTTCTAATCTTTCTCCCACATTTAGCTGTCATTTGCTTATCACTGCGCGTTACTTGCAATCTTGCTATTCGTCGGAATAGCGGCGTAGAGGAGGAGATAGGGGACCGGTGGTCAGAGCGGCTGGCGTCGGTGGCCCAGTATTGTTGGGCAGGGGACCCGCTCCTGCCTGCAGGCTGGGTCTGGGTATTGTTAGGCAGGGCAGGAAGGGGCCTGGCGCGACACTCGGGCGCTCGGGCACTCGGACAACATTCCCGCAGCGCCAAAGAAATTGTTTTCTGGTCTCATTGTCAGCTTGGTTCTCTTTTAGTATCGAGAGTAAAAGCTAGTTGACACCCTAAAATTACTGATATATTCTTTATGTTTAGTCAAAAGGTATTTAAGGTATGATCTGCTACAAAGGTACGGGTCAAGTACCTCTTAATATTTTACAAATATACTTATTGTAGGCCTACCAGAACACCGGGTGATGCGGGAAAATGCGAGTAGAGTGCACGACAATAACGTCCCTATTTG
>NW_026267193.1:885536-887543 GCF_000697945.3 Frankliniella occidentalis | reverse complement strand
GGGGGGGGGGGCAAGGGCAATTGTACGACATTGAAGAAGACAGGGGCTTACGTGCAAAGCCCTCGTAGTGAGACCGAGGTTCGGCGTCCTGGTCGGCCCTGAAGCTGTCCGTGAAGAACACGAGGCTGAGCGCCGGGATGGCCTGAGCGGGGATGCAGGCGAGCGCCTCGGGCGGCGGCGGCGTCCGCTGCTCCATGATGTGGAGGGAGTGGAGGGCGGGCAGTCGCGCCAGAGCCGCCTGCAGAGCGTCCGGCTCCAGGCGCAACGCCGTGAAGCCAAAGCCGAGCCCCAGGTGCTTCAGGCCGGCGAGCCGCACGTCAGCCAGGGCGCGCACCGCCTGGGCTCGGCAGTTTCTGATGTCGAGGCGTTCCAGCGAGCCCTTGCACGACTCCAGCAGCGAGACAATCTGGGCCTATGGAAACGACGCAGACGCAGGGTTTCCACAGGGAACAGCACGGGGCAAAGGTCACTGGTAGGGTGTGCTTGGCAAGGGGTTAGGTCCATACTTGGTGCGTCCCGTCGTAGGTGATCTCGATCCTGAGGTCCTTAAGACCGCGCATTGGCTGCAGCGCCACGGCCGGGATGACGGGTACCGTCACCAACACGCGCAGCCGTTCGAGCCCGCCGGGGCAGTCCAGGAGCGGCAGCAGCGGCAGCAAGTGCGATGACTTCAATTGCAAGAATCGAATCGTTCGACTCAAAGAAAAGAAGAAAAAAAGCAAAAGAAATTACTACTATTCGAGCAGAGCAGTTTTTAGTGTCTCTAGAAGACGACTGTCTCTCCACCGGAAGGCAGAGTACAGCACCATCGCAACGGCTTACTTGTGCGCCAGCAGCAGCGACTGTAGGGCTTGGAGTAAGGTGTGGTCAGGTCCCCGCTGACAAGAGCCGTCGAAGTATTCACCAGTGCTAGCAAAGGACACGTAGCGCAGCCTAGGCAACACATCCATCTGCAGATAGGACAGGGGCGGACTTATACTAGGAGGCTGACTAACCCAGCGCACTTCTGTAGTTATGCAGCACCGCATTCCTACGTCAAGGCGGGTTGCCTACTCGCTCGATCCGTACGGCCCCGTGGACAGTGACGATAGGCAAGCCCGTCCGCACTCGTGCATGCGGTACAGTATACGTACAGGAGAGCGCGGGGTTTATGAGCCACCTGGTACCTGGTTGTACCTACGGTAGAGAGCTGTGGTGCCCTCCCCCGAGCCGGGAAGCACGCCTCACACACTCACCTGGGACCAGCTGAGCAGGCCACATCTAAGGAAATAGGATTCCAAGTCAACCCTGAGTCCTCGTAGGCAGCGGGCGAACCGTAAGCCACGGAGGAGCACCTCCAGGTCCCGATCAAAACCCGAAACCTCCAGGACCTCCAGTCGAGGATTATTAACCCTCTGGATTAACCTGACGCAGCACGCCGCGTCGTAGCCCTCCACTTCCAATGTGGTGAACGCTTTCAGCTCAGCTTTCCTGCATAGAGAGGAATCGATTAGTTGCAGTACGATGCAGATATGCCACCAGTTGTCAGCCTCCGGGGTTCCCACCTGGTGAAGCTCGCTAATTGGACGACAATCATGGGAGAACGGTGCACGGTGAACCTCAACGTGCACACGGGTGGCACCACCTGCAGCAGCACCGACAGTGCGGCGGCGTCCTCGAAGTAGTACCTCCTGTCACACGTCTCTTTCCCGCGCCACAGCGACGCGTGCGCCCTGGTGAGCGCGCCCAGCCTGGGGCTCGCCTGCCCAGCGCGCACCAGGTCCTCCACCGACAAGTGGGAGAGCACCTCCACTAGCGGCACGTCGGGCAGCGACAGGAGCGTCGGCGGGGGCGGCGGCTGCGGGCAGAGTCGCGTGTGAACCGGGCGTGTCCGAGCGAGCACCCCAGTGTTGCGGGTGCGCAGCCTACTGGCTTGCGATGTTACTGACCGGTTCCTCGACTGTGCCCTTCTTAGGCGGAAGTGGAGCAAGGGACGTTTGAGCCCGTTTTCTTGCTCGAGTCAGCATA
>NW_026267193.1:885017-885378 GCF_000697945.3 Frankliniella occidentalis | reverse complement strand
ACAAACAGTGAAAATATCGGTGTCACGATCGGCGTTTCGGCGTTTCTGCCAAATACCGATAATACCTACTCATATAATTGATGATCATAGGATTTTAACCAGAATTTTAGAGTGGACATCGCCGCTTTTCGATATCAATCGCAAGGTATAGTGCTTGATTGTTTCCGGTCCGGAATATTGAATTGTTCCATTACGGTTATTGTTGTAGGAGGTTAGTGTTCTCCTGTCGTGGCTCAATGCTTACACGCACAATTAAGTTGTAAGTAATTTTTTGAGGCCGAGTAAATGATGCCCGTGATGTAAATAACTTGGCTCACTGTCAGCTTTGTTGAAAAGGTGTTGAATGGGTAGACTCCTCCAA
>NW_026267193.1:883370-884967 GCF_000697945.3 Frankliniella occidentalis | reverse complement strand
ACCGGTTCCTCGACTGTGCCCTTCTTAGGCGGAAGTGGAGCAAGGGACGTTTGAGCCCGTTTTCTTGCTCGAGTCAGCATAACTGCAGTTTTCCCAACCAACCGCGATGTCGGGGTAGAGGTCCGTGACCGTCCAAGAATCAAAACAGACCACCTAACCTTAAAAGAAGTGACGGAGACTTTCGTTTGGTGGTGACTACAACCAATACCTTATAATATATGCATATGACAAACCTCGAAGACATCGGAAAAACTTACCGGACCAATGAGCAATGCTTTCTAACAATTTGAGCAGTGAAATAGTGGTTTTTACGCAAACTGATCCAGTCGTACTGACGTAGACGTAAACACCCCCTTCTGGACCGGCTGCCAACCTAAAATTTCAATGTTGCCAACTGTTGTTTTTTATAGTTACGTTTGCACTTCTCCCTTCACGTTTCGAACATTCGGGCGGATTGTACCATCTGTTTTTCACCGTAGGCTGCTTGCCCTCACGGTGCTTCGGGAAACGATAAAAACAGCAATCCGATAAAGCTGAAATGAGGTATTTTACGAATAAGAACAGGAGGAATCCCGACCGACGTCTGCTCCCGGACCATAACAAAGCCATGACCAAGCGCCCGGTTTCTCGCGTATCTCCGCTAAAACTGAAAAGAAGTCATAACTGTTCTATATCATTTTAAAGCTGAGAACCTCACAAATCTGGTACACGAGAAACCGTGTCGTTATGCGCCAGTGACCTGCGACTTGTTATGGTCCAAAAGCCGGGATTCCTTCTGTTCTTCTTTCGTAAAATACCTCATTCAGATAAATGCTTGGAACATTAAAACAGATTCTCTGCATTATTCTTATTTTTCGCCTGTCGAATTGTTTCATTCGCAAATCATTGGGGCCTGCGGGGCCACCTTTGGGATCCCATGAAACAAGGCGCTTCTCATAAATAGGGCGTAAGTATCGCGGCTTTCTCAAAGGAGCGTCAGCTTGAGTCTGCTCGCTAGCTTTTGTGCACTTGTAAGTCTCCTGCTTGCAATGTGACCATAAGAGTACGCATTGCTAAGAATTTTGCGCCTCAGACACGGAACACACCTCTACGCACCTCGTAAGCGTTACCCCCCCCCCCTACCCCCTAGATATTGTTTTTCGCATCCTCGTTGGGTAATTGGTTGGAAAAGAACGATATGATTCCCTGATACAAACGATAATATATTTCAATCGTAGGTGAAAGACAAGACAAATTATTCTAGTTTTTAGTCCAGATAGGAGGGTAAGGGAAATGTATTATTAGTATTGAAGATTAATGAAAAATAAACAACTAATTTCACAATCGAGAAATAGTGACCCAGTCGGCAGAATGCTGTAGTGGTGGGTCCAAGTCTTGCCGCATCTCCTGGTGGCAGCCAAGCGTACACCACGCGCAACGTTCATCTGTGTAGCAGTAGCTTAGCTCATGGGTGGAAAACTTCAGGTCGGGGTTCAAGGACAGGAGGTTCTGCACCGAGCCCTGGTGCAGTGCGTCGTGCGCACACTTGGCGCTTATTGTGAATACCTTGAGGGTGCGCAGGGCCGGCGCCTTGGCGGGCGAGATGCCGAGCAGGAAG
>NW_026267193.1:882182-883320 GCF_000697945.3 Frankliniella occidentalis | reverse complement strand
GATTTCAATCCTCCTCTGTCAAAATCCAGGCTGATTTGTTATCACTGAAAATGTCTTTTAAAAATCTTGGCAATTTGGAAAATTGCTGGAATTGGTTTGGATTGGTTGGGCAGACTCCCTTTTCACATGCTCTGTCTAAATGTCATGGTGCCGACCCACTACAGCAGAGTTCTTAGCCAGTGCGCCTTAGGCAGCCTACCCGCCCTTAGTTAGAGAGACCAGCTCTTATAAAACTCAAGTTTCTGTGGACAGGGGTGGTTTCTGACAGAAACAAAGGTAGTTTTGTGGTGCCTGATTCACCCCTGTCGATTCGAATACTCCTCCATCGAAATCCAGACCCATCAATTTATAGCCTTTGTAAATTTTGCCAAAAATGAAAAAAATAAAAATCGCTGGAAATGGTTGGGATTGGTCTGACAGCACCCCATTTCAATCTCTCCGTCGAAATTTCGCGCCGCCGGCTCATTTTAAGCGAGTTACGCCCGTTTTTCTTGTACTGGCTCGCCTGCTATGTAGGCAGCCCATTGTACGCTGCCCGCCACATTCAAAAGATCACCCCTTAAAACTCAAGTTTTTCTGGACAGGAGTGGTTTCTGACGGAACCAAAAGTAGTTTTGTGGTCCCCTCGTTTCCCCCTGTCGATTCGACTACTTTTCCGTCGAAATCTGGACCCACCCATTTTCGCTAAAAATGGGAAGGCTATAGCCTTTGTAAATTTGACCAAAAATGAAAAATTTGAAAATCGCTGTAAATGGTTGGGATTAGCCAGACAGCATCCTCTTTCAATCTCTCCGTCGAAATTTTACGCCGCCGGGCCATTTTTAGTGAGTTACGCCTGGTTTTCTTGGGCTCGCCTGCCAGGTAGGCAGCCCGTTGTACGCTGCCCGCCAGATTTCCAAACACCACCCCTTAAAACTCAAGTTTCTCTGGACAGGGGTGGTTTCTGACGGAACCAATAGTAGTTTTGTGGTCCCCTAGTTCCCCCCTGTCGATTCGACTACTTTCCCGTTGAAATCTGGACCCATCAATTTTCGCTAAAAAATACAAAGGCTATAGCCTTTGTAAATTTGGCCAAAAATGAAAAAAATAAAAATCGCTGGAAATGATTGGAATTGGTCTAGGAGAGTCGCCTTTGACC
>NW_026267193.1:867133-870467 GCF_000697945.3 Frankliniella occidentalis | reverse complement strand
GGTGCAGTGCGTCGTGCGCACACTTGGCGCTTATTGTGAATACCTTGAGGGTGCGCAGGGCCGGCGCCTTGGCGGGCGAGATGCCGAGCAGGAAGTCGTCGCTTGCCTCGCCTCGCACCTCCAGGTGCTTGAGCGCCGGCAGGCGTGGCAGCGCCTTGAGCAGAGACTGCTGCTGAGGGAAGTGTTCCTCATACACGTCGATTTCCAGTTCCTCCAGGCGGGAGCGCCCGGTCGTGGCCAGAGCTAGCACAAAATCCACGTCGGAGGAAAGGGCCATAAATTCATGGGAGTCATACTGGAACGTCACCTTGACCAGTTGGGTGGCTCGGCGAAGGAACTCGGCGACGGTGCGGGCTTCGCCGTCGTACGCTACGCAGAGTCCTATTTCCCTCAGTAGCTTGCACCCGGCCACGGCCTCCAGCCCGGGCATCACGCCACACTCCAGCCGACGAAGATTTGGTATTCCCGCCAGGAGAGTTGCAGTTGACGTCGAGGTCAGGGGGTAGTAGCCGAGGTTAACGGTCTGCAATGTGGCAGCGTGCGTGGACAGGATAAAGTCGCAGAGGGACTCCGCCTCTGAGTCATCCGGATCGTGTTCAAAGCTCTTCAGGGACGATTCGGGAAACAACCTGTGAAGACCGACCAATGCTGAGGGCGGGTAGAACGCGAATCCTGTAAGCTTTAGTTTTTCTAGGAGTGGCGTCGACGCCACCGTCCCGAGCAGCACAGATATTTTCTCGATAGCCTTACGGCCAGTATAAGGACGCAACACACTTAGTCTCCTTAGCCGGCCGAGCGCAGCCTGGTTGCGGATGACAAGGCTTGCTTCAAGAGCAGCTTCCTCTGACACGTGATACATACTCAATGCTAGCTTCTTGACGGCACACCTGGTCGTGGTGTACAACGAGTGAAACTTCTGAAGCGGGACGTCGACGTGCCATGCGCGCAGGCACGGCGCCAGGCGCAGCACAGAGCACTGGTTGTAACGAGGGGTGTCGTCAGAGGAGACGAGTTTGAGGCGCTGGTGCCGCCAAAGCTCCGGGAGCATCGCCAGGGCCCCAAGCCGACGGCACACGAGGCGGCAGGCGAGCAGGTCCTCTATTTTCAGGTACTGCATCACCTCGAGCAGCGCGTCGTCCGGGAGCGTCTCCATGCCCTGGAGGGACAGAAAGAAGGCGTGAGTGTTATTTACGGGGAGAGGAAGCAATTTGATTTGCATTGCGTTCCACTTATGAAATTCAAGTGCTCCCTAGGCCTAGCGCGGCTCGCCGAGAATCGCACACCTCTTGCGTACGGGTGGAACCGAGGTCCCCGAGAGCCGCGCCCGGGTTGTTTGAAACTCAGCTGGATCCAGCCGTCGTCGGCGGGGCAATAGAGGGGAGGATCTTTTAGCGAAAATGCGTCGCCCGCCCGCCCCTCCTTCCGTGCCCCTCGCCAGGCCATCTGGCTATGTCGGCAGGTCGTTATTCTTCAAACTAGCTTGAGGAGCTCCTTGAAAAATTCGCCATCAGTATTCTGAATAGTGCCTATAGGTAGCCGTAAGGTACATTTCCAAACTGGGTACCTAGGTACGGTATTAAGGTATCGCAAAAATCCGTGGCGACGTGTTCGAACAACTCGTTTGCGCCCGCTTCAAGTAGGGCGCTTCGACTACCACTCGCAAACGCAGACGAGTTTTTCTTCTCCGCGTGGGACAATTGGTGTACCAAAGGGGTGTACCGGGCGATTCTGAGCACGCGCCACCGTGTTCTGAATCATCCGGTACGCCTGCTAGTTCGCATAGCGCCTGATAGGTAGGCAACAGTGTTTCTGCAGTGCATGCGTGTACAGCGGTGTGGCCTACCCTGTGCCTCGCAGGCGCCGAGCTCACCCCCATACTCTTGGCCGAATGAATCTGAAAAAACCTTAAACTTAACGCCACTTTTATCTTACATACATCCCCATCCCCCCCCCTCTCCTATGTAGTATTTGGTTGAAAAGCAATAGTTCTACCAAACAAATGTCAATATATTTCAACTATGAGTAACAAAAAACAAACAAATAATAAAATGAAAAAGTAAATGCATTATTGCATTTTTTAGTCTGGATCGGTCTCCATAGAAGTGTCTGATATTACTAAACTAATAATTATTAACAAATTTAAATCAAAAATAAACTACTTATTTTACAGTTTCACAGTCGAGGAATGCTGATGTAGTCGGCATCATAATGCTTTGGTGGTGGGCCTGAATCATCCCGCATCTCCCGATGGCAGCCGAGTGAACACCACGCGCAACGATCATTTGTGAAGCAATAGCATAGCTTATGGGTGGAAAACTTCAGCTCGGGGTTCAAGGACATGAGTTTCTGCACCGTGTCTCGGTGCAGTGCGTCGTGCGCACACTTGGCGCCTATTTTGAATACGTTGAGGGTGCGTAGGGCCGGCGCGGTGGCGGGCGTGATGCCGAGCAGGAGTTCGTCGGTGGCCTCGGCGTGCACCCCCAGGTGCTTGAGCGCCGGGAGGTAGGGCAGCGCCTTGAGCAGAGACTGCTGCTGAGGGAAGGGTTCCAGGACCCAACTATCCAAGTTGATTTCCAGTTCCTCCAGGCGGGAGTGCTCACTCGTGGCTAGAGCCAGCACAAAATCCATGTCGGGGGAAGGGGCCATGCCGACATTTGGTTCATACTGGAACGCCACCTTGACCAGTTGGGTGGCTCGGCGAAGAAACTCTGCGGCGGCGCGGGCCTCTCCGACGTATTCCACGGTGAGTTCCAGGTCCCTCAGCTGCTCGCACCCGGCCACGGCTAGCCCTACCCATTTTGAAGGGCGAAGTGAAAAAGCGAGGAGGTTCGGGTCTCATTTTAAAGAACAGACCTAGCCATGACTTTTGGTCATAGTCCGAGCTCTGTACGACGAAAGATGGCCGGGCGCCGGGCTCTTTTCGGTTCGGCCCCTCGCGGCGCTCGGAGCGCCTCGCCATGTTGCGGGCCTCCTCTCGCACGGCACGCGAGGCCGGCGGAGGTGACTCGGTACCGAGTCGATTCCCTATGGTGTCTACTTTCGGCCGATACCTTAAAATCCGCGATCGGCGCAACCGTGTCGCCTCCAGGGGCCCAAGTCTCGAAAACCACGGTACTCGAAATTGACGGAAAACTATTCAAAATAAGTGGGGGTTTCTTGGTATCGTTGTGTAGGCCAAACCAAAACCTTTCGATTCCAGGTGGTCCTGCCACTAAGACGCAACGCGTCTAGGCGTGAGCGACGAAAGAGTGCCGACTGCCGAGCGGCGGCGGCCGGCAGTCGCTCGAACGAAGAGCGCGCAGCGCGCCGGACCGAGCCGGGAGGGGAAGGCGAG
>NW_026267193.1:863994-865291 GCF_000697945.3 Frankliniella occidentalis | reverse complement strand
TCCGAATTCTCGTCCGGATGGGTCGGTTGGGTTCGGTTTTAATTGCCTTGCGGCCGTTGCGAGCCGCGCCCGCCGCTCAAAACACACATTCGACACAAATTCACAGAATGTTGTGTGTGTGTGTGGGGGGGGGGGGTCCGTCTGAAGGTCCGAATTCTCCTCCGATTGTGTCCGGACGGTCCGGTACGGTCTGCTCTGCGGCCGTTGCGAGTCGCGCCAGCCGCCATTCGGCTGCTACCAACACCTGCGACGCCGCGAGGGCCGCGACACGAGTGCCCCCCGCGAGATGACAGGCCGCGAGTCGCGAGTATATTCACCCCTACGACGGGGGTGATCCGCGGGGGTGACTCGCGCAGATAGCCTCGCGACCTGCGCTGTCCTTGTCGCGAATGTGTGCCTGCCCCCGGACGAGAATTCAGACGGACTCTTGTTTTTTTTTCATCGTGGGACAAAGGGTGTGTCCGAATTCTCAATCCAACCGTTCTGATTAGGTCCGAATGGGTCGGAATGGCGGAAGAAGAGGGGGCTGGCAGCACGGCGCGCAACCCACGACCATCCCTTGCGAAAGGACTTTGGTGGTCCGCGGTCCTTCGCGGGGGTTGTCGCGAACCGCTTCCGACCGACTTCGACGACGTGTGTCGTTCGCGGTTCGCGACGCTCCCCGAAGGACCCCGAACCACCGACGTCCTTTCGCGGGGGATGGTGGCGGGTTACCCGCCCTTCTGCTGCCCCCGTCTTCTTCGTCATTACGACCCATTCAGACTTCAGACCTATTCAGAACGGTCGGATTGAGAATTATTCGGACACACTCAAAAAGACGCTCCGCTGAAGGATCCAATCCACCGCCACTCAAGATCTCGCGACAAGACAACACGTGCATTACTGTGCAGGTTAGGTTACTCGAAGTTGCCCAGGGATTAAAAAGTCAAAATGTGATGTTTTCACTACCCCGCCGCCTAATACCCCTCTGTGAGAGATTCTTTCCTCCTCCATGGCGTGTCCCCTAACCTAGAATGGCTCCTCTGTGCGGTATGGTTCGAGCAGACACCCACTAAACTTCCGTCGTGCCTACCTTGTTCAGTTGGGAAATTGCTTGACGTTGAATCGATGAACCTCGGAAAGGGGTGGACTGCTTGTTGACTGCGACAGTTTGGTCTCTGCGAGTACGGCGATGTTGGCAGTTTCTAACACCTCACCAGCTGACAGCAACAGAACAGACTGCAAGCTGCAAGCGCCGCCGAGTGCGACCGGCGACCGGCCGTAGTTACCTGGAAAGCCGCCGTCTGCGCAGCACCGT
>NW_026267193.1:860934-863704 GCF_000697945.3 Frankliniella occidentalis | reverse complement strand
CATCCAGCTGTCGCGTATTCTCCCGGACACCCGGTATCCGAACCGACTTAAGAAATAAGTCCATTTGGCGTTGTAAATGCTCACGCCCCTCACCCACATCCGGACAAAAATAAAAATCTAAATCAAGAATCTATCTTGAAAGCAGGTGATACAAATTTGAGAATAGGTCTGTTTTCTAATTTTCTCTCATATTTAGGTGTCATTTGTCAATGGCTGCTTGTTATTACTTGCCATTTTGTAATTCAGCGGACTAGCGGCGTTGACGAGCTAAGGGCGGGGCGGGGCAGAGCAGAGCGGCCGCCGTCGGTGGCTTAGTATTGTCTGGTATTGTTGTACAGGGACGGGGCCTGCCCCCTGCCCTGACCTGCCTGACGCAGTATTGTTGGGTAGAGGAAGGAGCCTGAAGCGCGACACTCGGACAGTCACTCACTGATTCCCCTAGCGCCAAATAAATTGTTTTATACAGGGGTTTTGTGGCGCAAATTGCCTACCTTTCAGGCGGCTCTCTAGAGACGACAGGGGGGCGATCGCCCCCCCCCCCTTAATACGCGCCTGCCGACTCATATACCACCCTCGACGCAGTGCCACCACGGACCACGGGCGGTAACCACTACGCCGTCGGAAGTCTACGAGGGGGACGTGGTGAAATGATGGGCGTTGGTGACGAGGGAGCCCTTTGTAAGTGCCCGAGGGTGAGAATGGGCGGCCGCAGCGCTGGGAATTTCGCTTATGGCCCACGGAAAACACAGCTGTCGTTTCCTTGACGTACCCTCCCAACCCCCTCCCCCTTGATATTGTTTTTTTTTCCATCCTTGTTGGCATTTGGCGCATTTGTTGGGAGAAACACGCTATAATTCTCACACACAAACGATAGTATATTTCAAGTGAGAAACACAACAAAATGTTTTACATTTTTTAGTCCAAATAGAAGGGGACGGGGCAGATATTCCTCAACAAAAATGAAACTTAACAAATCATTCCACAATTTCCCAGCGAGGAATGGTGAACCAGTCGGCATTATCACATAAAGTATCATCCCGCATCTCCTGGTGGCAGCCCAGTGAACACCACGCGCAACGACCACCTGTGGAGCAATAGCTTTGCACGTAGGTGGAAAACTCCAGCTCGGGGTTCAAGGACAGGAGTTTCTGCACCGCGCCCCGGTGCAGCGCGTCGTGCGCACACTCGACACTACTTATAGTGAATACGTTGAGGGTGCGTAGGGCCGGCGCGTTGGCAGGCGTGATGCCGAGCAGGAGTTCGTCATTGGCCTCGCCGTGCACCTCCAGGTGCTTGAGCGCCGGCAGACGGGGCAGCGCCTTGAGCAGAGACTGCTGCTGCTGAGGGATGTGGTCCTGGTGCCAATCTTCCACGTTGATTGACAAGTCCTCAAGGTGTGAACGTCCGGTCGCGGCCAGAGCCAGCACAAAATCCATGTCCGAGGAAGGGGCCATGCCGACATATGGTACACACTGGAGCCTCACCTTGAGCAGTTGGGTTGCTCGGCGAAGAAACTCGGCGGTGGCGAGGGCCTCGCCGTCGTACGCTACGCAGAGGTGTAAGAGTCTCAGCTGCTCGCACCCGGCCACGGCCTCCAGCCCGGGCATCATGCCACACCGCAGCCTACGAAGGTGTGGCATTCCCGCTAAGAGAGTAGAGGCTGATGTCGAGATCAGGGGGTAGTAGCCGAGGCTAACGGACTCCAAGGTGGCGGCGTGCGTGGACAGAATTAAGTCGCAGAAGGGCTCCTCGTCCGGGCTTTGCGGATGGTGTTCGAAGCTCTTGAGGGACGCACCGGGAAAGGACCTGTGAAGACCGTCCAATAAAGATGGCGCAAAGCTCAGGAATCCTTCAATTTTTAGCTCCTCTAGGCCTGGCGTTGACGCTACCGTCCCGAGCAACACAGCGGCTTCCACGTCATCCAGGACACTTTTCCAACTACAGGGGCCCAAACTAAGCCTCCGTAGCCGACCAAGCGCCGCCTGGTTGCGGATGACAAGGCTTGCTTGAAGTGCGTCTTTTCCTGACACGTTATTCAAACTCAATGTCAGCTTGTTGACGGCACACCTGGTAGTGGAGTACAACGTGTGGAACTTCTCCAGCGGGACGTTGACGTGCCATGCGCGCAGGCACGGCGCCAGGCGCAGCACAGAGCATTCGTTGTAACGAGGGGTCTCGTCGCCGCAGACGAGTTTGAAGCGCTGGTGCCGCCAAAGCTCCGGGAGCATCGCCAGGGCCCCGAGCCGACGGCACACGAGGCGGCAGGCGAGCAGGTCCTCTATTTTCAGGTACTTCATCACCTCGAGCAGCGCGTCGTCCGGGAGCAGCTCCATGCCCTGGAGGGACAGAGATGCGGTGCGGTGAGCACGCTTGACTAGGCGCGTGTGCAGAAAGGGAGAGGGCTGGGGAGGAGGGATTACTATGTCTAGGTTTCGTGATGACACCTCGGATGATACGAAAAAAATCATTTAAAGTTTGATTGTGTGTGTGGGGGGGGGGGGGCAGGGTCTTACGTCACCTCCCTTTTAATTTGCATCAGACGTGGATTAAGGGAGGGGGGTGATATCCCCCCCTGTGGACGCTAGAGAGCCCCCTGACAGGTAAGAAATCTGTACCACAAAACCCCTGAATGTAGGCAACCGACAATGCTCCCTCTCCCCCCCCCTCTGTCAGCCAGACCTTAATCCGCGTCGCGTCAGTTTTGCATTGCAATCCGCTCATGATTAAGAGCCGCGCCATGACATCCCCACACCAGCAGTCCCCCCCCCCC
>NW_026267193.1:859586-860489 GCF_000697945.3 Frankliniella occidentalis | reverse complement strand
GGGGGGGGTGGTTATGATGTCAATATAGGGGATGGGGAGGCGAATCGTGATTGTGTTCGCAATGCAACACGGAGGAACAGGTTCAGGAAGTACCACGACCTTCGGTGTCGACCTGAAACCTTTACTGCGACGATTGGACCCAACACCAGAACATTTGGTGACCACGACCACACCTGAAAAAGGTTGTATCGTATTTTCAATTTCCTCTCAAAGTTTGGGTGTATGACCCTTTCTCCGTGTGAGAAAATTAGCCGCTTAATTGTGGAGCCGCCGCCATGCCACTCACGGTCTCGGAGACAAGACAACACGGGCAAGGTTACTTTGCAGGTTAGGTTACTCGAAGTTGCAAAGGGACTACAAAAAAGATTTGATCGTCTTACTACCCCGCCGCCTACAACCCTTCTCCACCCCATGTGAGAGATTCTTTCCTCCTTCATGGCGTGTCCCCTAACATAAAATCGTACGTCGTACGTCTGCGTGCTATGGTTCGAGCAGACAGCTAACTAACTTCCGTCGCACCTACCTCGTTCAGTTGGAAAATTCCTTGGCGTTGAATCGATGGCACCTGGTTGGAGCTGGACTGCGTGTGGACTGCGACAGTGCCGTCTGGGGACGACGAGGTAAGCAGTTTTGAACACCTCACCGGCTGACAACAAGAGACTCCGAGCGTGCAACTTTATTTTTCCTCTCAGAGAGCATTGCCGAGGCCTGCAGGCCTATGTTGGCAGGAGAGTGGCGGCGGAGTTGCGGCCAGCATCGGGGAACTGAGCAGGGAGGGGCGGTTGGTACAAAGTACAAAGGCGGAGCGGCTCGGGGAAGAATAGTATTAGAAGTGCAGGGTGGGATTTTGTCTCAGGAGAGCGCCAACCTTGCGACACGGTTTAGATGCTACATGCTACGTGC
>NW_026267193.1:849765-852726 GCF_000697945.3 Frankliniella occidentalis | reverse complement strand
GACTCTTGTGGACGGTGACAGTGGGGTCTTTGAGAGTACGGCGAGCTAAGCAGTTCCGAACACCTCACCGACTGACAACAACAGACTACTGCGAGGGGGGCGGGCATCAAGGAAGCAATTTCATTTGCATTGCGATCCACTTATGAAATTCAAGATCTGTCTCGGGGCATGCCATGACAACCCTACTACCCCCCCCTCCCTTCCCCCTCCCATTTTTGTCGAAAATAGGGGATCATCTGGAGAAGCGTCTACGTCTACACTGTAAATACACGGTGTTCAGGAGGTAGGTAGGTGACTCTAGGTACAACTAGGAGATTTATGGGGCAGCGGGGCAACGACAACATTTCTAATAGGATATAGCAAAAATACGGCAGCAGAGGCGTTGAAGGTTGGTTGCGGAAGGGGCCCTTGGATGCTACGGCTGACGCGGTTGTTTGCAGGCCGCTAACAGAATCGTGATAGTGTTCGGAATAATGCACGGAGGAACAAGTTCAGGCAACAACAACAACCGACTTTACTGAGGACGGCATGGCGTGCAGCCGGTAAAGGTCGCTCACAGACCGACCCTCTGTGGGGAGGGAGGGGGGCGATCGCCCCCAGTGTCGTCTGTAGAGAGCCGCCTGAAAGGTAGGCAATTTGCAATCTACGCTTAAAACCGAGCCAGACGACATGCCGCTTGCCAGTATACTCCATCGCGTTTCAAAGAAAATATTTTGATTTTTTGCCGAAATCCGTCATTTTTGGCTGTTTTTCGCTATTTTCACCCCTGTATAAAATAGGGGCGAGGTGGACTACAGTAGCAAGCGGCATATCGTCTGGCTCGGTTTTTAGCGTAGATTACGATTCTGACTACAGATATGGTCTACAATAAGTACTTTGAGCCCTGGGCCAAATTTGTGCTTTTTCTTAAGATCGCCCATAAGAAACTTATGTTAAACTTTGAACCGACTTCGCGAGGGTCAAATATTGTCCAATTTTGCTCAGATTTTGACAGGAGGCCTTTTTCTTGAGGCATCACGGAATAAGACATGAACACTGGGAAATTTTTACCATGACCTTACTCTTGGGGTACCCTAGTGACAGGTAACTGCAGGGTTGGCGCGCTCGCGCTGAGGGTCCCGGGATGAGGACGACCACAACACAATCTCTCTGCGCCCAGCTTTGCACCAACGCTCCCTGCGTGACCTTATTGCATGCAGTGGAGGCGGGGCATGAGGGGAGGGTCTTTCTGGGAAAATCCGTCGCCCGCCCTCTCCTTCCCTGAACCTTGCCAGGCCATCGTTATTGTTCAAACTAGCTTGAGGAGTACCTTGAAAAAGCCGGTATCGGTATATCCCCATCCGTGGGGAAATATTTTGAGATAATCGTCCGCTTCCAGTGGGGTGGTCGGTGGTTCGAATACCCTGCTCGAAGACGCAGATGAGTTTCCCTACTCCGTACTGGGCCATTGGTATGCATGCAAGCTCTCGTAGCGCCTGATGGGTAGGCAACAGCGTTCCTACAATGCATGCGTGTACAGCAGTGTGGCCTACCCCGAGTCCCGCAGGCGCTGAGCTCAAGCCGCCGTACCTTGAATCTGCAAAAACGCGGTATTTTAACGCGGTCAGTGGCGTAACCACGGGGGGGGTCCGCGGCCCCTAAACTTTCGACTTTCGAGTTGGGGGAGGGGGCGCCCCCCCATACTTTAAGACCGACTAAACAGAACAAAATTGATCAGTTCGCGCCGATGCCGACTGTCGGTCGGTCGATAGACAGCTGTAGCAGACGGTTCGAAAGGCTGCCTGGTGCCTGCCTGGCCGCGCCTCGCCCTGAGCGTGTTTTTATCACTTCATTCCCTCCTTTTATATTCAAGATACCCTAATTTTTTTATCTATATCACGGTCTTCGAGTCCGCCTGGTAGGTAGGCAGCCCACCATACGGCCCCCTCAACTTTTTTATTGTGGTTACGCCTCTGAACGCGGTTTCCACCTTAAATAACTTCATGCTCCCCTTGATATTTTCCCGCATCCGCAAGTTGGTATTTGGTTGAAAAGCAATGATTCTCCCGAACAAATTAAAATGTTTTTCAACTAAAACTTGTACACAGGGCTAAGAAATAGACAGTACCCCAACGAGGCCACAAAACCAATGCGCGCAGTCTTCAGCTCAGCGGTGGCGTGGCGCTGCGGCGCAGTGCCCCCCCCCCCCCCCACCCCGCTTCCCTGCTGCCTGCCGCCCGCCTACCGCGGGGAGGGGGCAGCGGTGCGGAGAAGAGTCGGAGAGAGCGCCTCCCAGTAAGAAACGGTCCGTCGTTATGATATCGTTTCGATATCGATCGACGATGTCGTTTTATTGTCGTCCAGTGTGTCGTAGACGAAACAACAGTTGGCCGCAGATCGACATAACTACGATATCGTCGGACGACACGTTGACGAGCGGGTATCGATAAGACGTAAATTATTCAACGTGTAAGATACAAGCCACATAAGCTTAGTTTTAATGATGGAATGATTGTATCAAATTAAAAGCGGCTTAATTATTTTACAATTTTACAATCGAGGAATGGTGACATAGTCGGCACTGTAATATTTTGGTGGTGGGTCCGAATCATCCCGCATAGTATTCACCACGCGCAAACGATCATCTGTGTAGCAATAGCTTAGCTCATGGTTGGAAAACTTCAGCTCGTGGTTCACACCTGAAAAAGTTTGAATCGTACAGGTAATTTCACCGAAACTTTTGGGTGTATGAACTTGTTTTTCAACGAGTAAAAAATAGACGCTCCGCCGAGGAGCCACCGCCACTCATAGCTCTCGGAGCAAGACATCACGGGCAAGATTATTTTGCAGGTTAGGTTGCTCGAGGTTGCACATAGATTACAAAGTCAAAATTTGAAGTTGTTACAAGCCTGCCGCCTATCCTCTGTGAGAGATTCTGTCCTACTCCATGTCCCATAACCTAAAATGGCTCGTATGTGTGGT
>NW_026267193.1:848608-849715 GCF_000697945.3 Frankliniella occidentalis | reverse complement strand
AGATTACAAAGTCAAAATTTGAAGTTGTTACAAGCCTGCCGCCTATCCTCTGTAGAGATTCTGTCCTACTCCATGGCGTGTCCCATAACCTAAAATGGCTCGTATGTGTGGTCTGGTTCGAGCAGACAGCTACTAACTAAACTTGCTTCGTGCCTCCTACCTTGTTCAGTTAGGAAATTCCTTAGCGTGGAATCGATGACTCTTGTGGACGGTGACAGTGGGGTCTTTGAGAGTACGGCGAGCTAAGCAGTTCCGAACACCTCACCGACTGACAACAACAGACTACTGCGAGCGCCGCCGTGTGCAACCGGTGCAACCAATGACATCGGCTGTAGTTAAATAGAAAGCCGCCACCCGCAGCACCGTCCGCATGGACGGGCAGCAGCTGACAAGCTGCTGGAAGTGCGTGGTCTTGGACGCGGCGCCACCCTCTTTGTCGGCAGCGCTGGAGGTTATCACCTGCACTTCTGCCCTTCTCGCGGTCTCGGTGGGGGAAGGGGGGGGGGTAGTGGACCTGAAGTTAAACAGGCAGACAAAGGACGTCCTCCCACCTCCTTCCTCACCTTGTAGTGGGTTGGACGGCGCATCCGAGAGTAACATGGCAGCTGTCAAATGACCATCCAGCGGATGAAAATCGATCGTGCAATATTCTTCCGAGTCCTTTGACAGGCGTTCGTGGTTGCGGGGCGAACACAATCGCATGAGAAAACCACATCCACAGGAAGGGGGGGGGGGCGGTCCCCCACCCCCTTTAAAAGGAGCCTGCGATATTGTAAACGAGTGCATTGGCACGCCGACTCGGTCGGTACGCAGATGTTGTCCCCCCCCGAGGACCATCACGCGACTGACCTGCCGTCATCTGCGATGGGCGTTCAATTCCTTAGGATAGCATGGTGTTTCTCCGAAAATGCGTCACCCACCCAGCCATCTGGCTACGTCACTCGTCTCTTTTCTTCAAACTACCATGAGGAGTACCTTACAAAGTCCGATTTCGGTCTTCTGATTAGTGGCGGTAAGGTACATTACCAATGTGAGTGCCTAGGTAAGGAAAGGTATCGGGAAAAGTACCCAGTTATTTACTACCACCTAGCTGTTTTCCCTGGTGGC
>NW_026267193.1:843711-848558 GCF_000697945.3 Frankliniella occidentalis | reverse complement strand
CTGGAAGTAGGCAACCCGCAATGTTTGCCCCCCCTTGAACTGCGAGCCAGATCCGCCCCTGCTACGTGCTAGGTAGTCTGTCGATTTGCGTGCCCTTCTTCCCCCACCGCGCCTGGCCTGGAGCTATATTCAATTAAGCGTTTTTCGTGAGCTACGCGCCCCCAAGCGTGGCCCAAGCGTGACCCAAGCGTGAGCTTCGCTTGGCGCGGCGTGGATCGCGGGCGCCGTCCCTCCCCGCCCCCTGCCCCTCGCCCTGGTCACGCTTGCAGGAGCGTACGCTTGGGGGCGCGTAGCTCAGAGAAATGCTTAGTTGAAGATAGCTCCGCATCTAGCTACATCGCACCTAGCATCTAGCTACATCGCACCTAGCATGTAGCACCTAGCTACTAGCACGTAGCTACTAGCATCCTTCTTAAAAGGATAGACCCTAGTGGAGCCAGTGTAACGGATCGGCTGTAGTTGTTCAGAAAGCCGTGGCGCCCGCAGCGCCGTCCGCACCAACAGTCACGGTGCCAGGCCCACAGGTGTCCGCCCAGGTGCTGCAGCTGCGTGGCCTTGGGCACGGCGCCACCCTCCTCGACGGCACGGCAGCGCGTCGAGGCAGACCGAGGCGGATCAAGGTTGCAACCACCTCCAGAGGTCCGTCCGCATCTTAACCGAGAAGTCTCCAGTGGCGTGCGCGGCCGGTCGCATGGGAGCTAGGCACCAGGCCAGGACAGCGTCATGGACCAGCCGGCCGATGGCCCGTCGCGCTGGGGAAGGACACCGTTGCCACGCCTCGGTAGCTGGTCATCACCATACTTTCTTTATAGGATCTTTTTGGCGATCGGGCAAAAGCTAGCATCTTACTGAGGTATTTGACGCGGGGGTGCGACAACAGGAAAGACGTATATTTAAGTGTCAATCCTTTTTTATTCACTGCATCGAGGGCTGGGCTAGAGCAAAAGTAGATGAACAAAAGTCAGCCGGCCGAGCCGTTTGCCCCCCCCCCCCAATCATCTTGCGCTATAACCGAGCTGCGGCCTTTGTACATGACATGATGTATGAATTCAAGTGTTAAGGCGGTTAAGCATTGCAGTTATTGTCTGTGTTGGCTACTGCACTTGAACACGATCGTCAATTTTCGCGGCCACGCCGCAGCGCAAAAGTAAAGCAGTTTCGGCTTCGGTGCATAGGGTACACAAGGCCGCATCTGGTTCGGTCGTCGTTGGGTGCTTGAAGAAGAGGATGCACCTTTCACCATGAGGAACCCAGACGACACGTTTATGCCAGGTCACCTTCACAACTACGTGGAGCGGCATCGGGGACCTGCGCACGAGGTCCTGGCACTCTGCGAATGGATACAAGGCAGGGACCGTAATCTCCCGTTCTAAGCGGACGCACACAGGAAACACTTTGAATGGTGAAGCGTCTTACGTGCGAATCCCGCGTAGTCAGACTGCGGTTCGGCGGCGTCCTGGTCGGTCTTGAAGCTGTCCGTGAAGAACACGAGGCTCAGTGCCGGGATGGCTCCAGCCGGGATGCAGGCGAGCGCCTCGGGCGGCGGCGGCGTCTGCAGCTTCAGGATGTGGAGGGAGTGGAGGTTGGGCAGGCTCGCCAGCGCAGCCCGCAGAGCGCCCGCTTCCAGGACATAGTCCGAGTCAAAGCTGAGAACTAGCTGCTTCAGGCCGCTGAGCTGCGCGTCAGCCAGGGTGCGGAGCGTCTGGGTTCCGCAGCTTCTGACATCCAGGCGTTTCAGTGGTGAGCCCTTGCACGACTCCAGCACCGCGACAAGCTGGTTCTGCAAACGATGAAAGTTTCTAGAGAGCAGCACGTGGCAGGTTACCGGGCAAGCTCACCGCAGTACAGGGGATGCGTCCATACTTTGGGTATCAACCCGCCGTAGTAAGACGAGAGGAGCTTCAGATCCTGGAGCCTACGCAGTGGCTGCAGCACCACGGCCGGTCTAAAGGGTACAGTCACAGTCACGAGCAGCCGATCGAGTGCACCAGGACGGGAGTCCAGCAGCGGCAGCAACGGCAGCATTTGCAAAGTCTTCAAATTCAAGAAGCGCACAGTACGACTGTAAGCAAAGTATTCAAAGAAAACAAAAATGACGGGATTTCCCACTTCTCCCCATTCTCGGAACAGCATCATCGGAACAGCGTACGTGTGCGCCAGCAGCAGCGAGCCCAGGGCTTGGAGTACGGTGTCATCAGGTCCCCGCTGTCGAGAGCCGTCGTAGTACTGGCCGGTACTTGCCAAGGTCACGTGGCGCAATCCGGGCAACGCCGCCTGCGGACAGGACACGGGCGGTCAAGAACATGATGGTTGCTGCGTTGTCCCCCCCCCCCCCTTCGCCCCTACACACACTCACCTGCGGCCAGCTGAAGTTACATTTGTGAAAATAAGATTCCAAGGTGATGCTCAGATTTATCAGGAGGCGGGCGGACCGCAAGCCTAGCAGGAGAACCTCCAGCCCACGATCAAGACCCGAGATCTCCAGGTACTCCAGGTGGGCCTTAACCTCCTGGATTATGCTGACGCAGTGCTCGGTGGTGAAGCCCTCCACTGCCAACGTGGTGAAGCCTTTCAGCTGATTTTTCCTGCAGGCAAAAAATAAGTTGTGTAATTCGGTTAACAAGAGGAAGAAGAAGAGCAGGTAGAACATAAATGTCCCCGATTCGTCCAGAGATTCCCGCCTGCACCTCACGTGTCGGTGGGGAGGGGGGGGGGGTTATAGGCTTGACCAATCAGGAACCTTTACGTTCTTCCCTCTATTCTTCTTCGTCCGTTAGCCAATATACATGAGTGGGTCAGCACCGAATATGCACGTCACCGCAGACCAGCAGTCAGCCTCCGGGTTCCCACCTGGTGAAGCTCACTAATTGGGCCACAATCATGGGAGAACGGCGCACAGTGAACTTCATCTTGTACACGGGCGGCACCACCCGCAGCAGCGCCGACAGTGCGGCGGCGTCCTCGAAGTAGTACTTCTTGTCATACTGTTCTTTCCCGCGCCACAGCGACGCGTGCGTCCTGGTGAGCGCGCCCAGCCTGGGGTTCGCCTGCCCGGCGCGCACCAGGTCCTCCACCGACAAGTGGGAGAGCACCTCCACTAGCGGCACGTCGGGCAACGACAGGAGCGTCGTCGGGGGCGGGGGCGGCGGCGGCGGCAGGGGCGGCTGCCGGCAGAGTCGTGTGTGAAACGTGCGTGTCCGAGCGAGCACCCTAGTGTTGCGGGTGCGCAGCCTACTGGCTTACGATATTACTTACCGGTTCCTCGACTTTGCCCTTGCCCTTCTTAGGCGGAAGTGGAGCAAGGGACGTTTGAGCCCGTTTTCTTGCTCGAGTCAGCATAGCTGCAGTTTTCTCAACCGCGATGTCCGTGACCGTCCAAGGTCCAAGTATCAAAACAGACCACCTAACCTTAAAAGACGGGACGGAGACTTTCGTTTGGTGGTGACTACAGACAACACCTTATAATGTATGCATTAGGCGAACCCCGAAGGCATCGCAAAAACTTACCGGGCAAAAGAGGGAGGCTTTCTAACAATTTAAGCAATTAAATATAGATCCTTTTACGCAAACCGATCCAGGAGTACTGACGTAGACATAAACACCCCCTTCCAGACCGACTGCCAACCGTGCCAACCTTAATATTTCAATGTTGCCAACTGTTGTTCATTTCGGATTGTAACATCTGTTGTTCACCGTAGGCTGCTTGCCCTCACGGCGCCTCGGGAAAAGCATTCTCCGTGGTAAAGCTGAAATGCAGAAAAATGCTTGGAACAATAAAGCAGATTCTCTATGTGAACGTATAGTGATTTCCTCTTTCTTGTTCCCGGCATTCTTCTTATTTTTAGCTTGTGGGATTATTTCATTCGTAAATCATTGGGGCCTGCGGCGCCACCTTTAGGATCCCATATGAAACACGGCGATTCTCATAAATAGGGCGTGAGTGTCGCGGCTTTCTCAAGGGAGCGTCAGCTTGAGTTTGCTCGCTAGCTTTTGTGCACTTAAAAGTCTCCTGCCTTGCAATGTGACCATAACAGTCCGCGGCGCTGAGAATTCTGCGCCTCAGACGCGGAACACATGGCGGCGGCTACCTCTACGTAACTCGTAAGCGTTACCAAGTTATCACCGGCCCCCTTGATATTGTTTTTCGCATCCTCGTTGCCGGGTAATTGGTTGGAAAAGAAGGATATGATTCCCTGATACAAACGATAATATATTTCAATCCCAGGTGAAAGACAAAACAAATTATTCAAGTTTTTAGTACATATAGAAGGGTAAGGGGAAAGTTATTATTAGTATCGAAGATTAATGAAAAATAAACAACTAATTTCACAATTTCACAATCGAGGAATGGTGACCCAGTCGGCAGAATGTTTTAGTGGTGGATCCAAATCTTGCCGCATCTCCTGGTGGCAGCCCAGTGTACACCACGCGCAACGATCATCAGTGTAGCAATAGCTTAGCTCATGGGTGGAAAACTTCAGGTCGGGGTTCAAGGACAGGAGGATCTGCACCGCGCCCCGGTGCAGTGCGTCGTGCGCACACTTGACGCCTACTGTTAATACCTTGAGGGAGCGCAGGGCCGGCGCGTTGGCGGGCGTGACGCCGAGCAGGAGTTCGTCGCTGGCCTCGCCCTTTACCTCCAGGGTCTTGAGCGCCGGCAGGCGGGGCAGCGCCCTGAGCAGAGACTGCTGCTGAGGGAAGTGTTCCAGGCCCATATCATTGATATCTTCCACGTTAAGTTCCAGTTCCTCCAGGTGGGAGCGCCCGGTCGTGGCCAGAGCCAGCACAAAATCCATGTCGGAAAAAGGGGCCATATCGGTCGGGGATTCATACTCGAGAGTCAACTT
>NW_026267193.1:841274-842376 GCF_000697945.3 Frankliniella occidentalis | reverse complement strand
ACTTCAGGGTTTAGAGGGGGCAGTGGCGTGTTTCGAAATAGTTGTATGCGCCCGCCACAAGTAGGACGGTTCGAATACCGCACGCAGATAACTTTCTCTTACTCCGCGCATGCAAGGTCCCATAGCGCCTGCCAGGTAGGCAAAAACCTGCCTGTAGTGCATTCGTGTACAGCGGTGTGATTAGTGGCGGTAAGGTACATTACCAATGTGAGTGCCTAGGTAAGGAAAGGTATCGGGAAAAGTACCCAGTTATTTACTACCACCTAGCTGTTTTCCCTGGTGGCTGGTGGCGTGTGTAAAACTACTCTCGTCCGCGCCAAGTAGGGTGTTTCGAATAGCACACGCCACATAACTTTTTAGACAGGTTGTGTTACAAACATAGCGCCCTTACATCCCTTGCTTCGCGCCGGGCCATGGTGGGCCAGCCGCCGCGACCCCCACTTGAGCCTCTTGAGGCAAGCTGTGGTGCTCCTCGCGCCAGGCGCGGATTGAGGGGGGGGGGGTCGCCCCCCCCCCATCGTCCCTAGTGAGCCGCTTGGAAGGTAGGCAATATGAGTCACAAAACCCCTGTAAGTAGGCAACCAACAGTGCATCCCCCAATGCATGCGTGTACAGCAGTGTGGCCTACCCCGAGTCCCGCAGGCGCTGAGCTCAAGCCGCCGTACCTTGAATCTGCAAAAACGCGGTATTTTAACGCGGTCAGTGGCGTAACCACGGGGGGGGTCCGCGGCCCCTAAACTTTCGACTTTCGAGTTGGGGGAGGGGGCGCCCCCCCATACTTTAAGACCGACTAAACAGAACAAAATTGATCAGTTCGCGCCGATGCCGACTGTCGGTCGGTCGATAGACAGCTGTAGCAGACGGTTCGAAAGGCTGCCTGGTGCCTGCCTGGCCGCGCCTCGCCCTGAGCGTGTTTTTATCACTTCATTCCCTCCTTTTATATTCAAGATACCCTAATTTTTTTATCTATATCACGGTCTTCGAGTCCGCCTGGTAGGTAGGCAGCCCACCATACGGCCCCCTCAACTTTTTTCTCGTGGTTACGCCTCTGAACGCGGTTTCCACCTTAAATAACTTCATGCTCCCCTTGATATTTTCCCGC
>NW_026267193.1:835090-841224 GCF_000697945.3 Frankliniella occidentalis | reverse complement strand
CCCCCCCCCATCGTCCCTAGTGAGCCGCTTGGAAGGTAGGCAATATGAGTCACAAAACCCCTGTAAGTAGGCAACCAACAGTGCATCCCCCCCACCCCCCCACTGTCGGCCAGACCTTAATCCGCGCCTGCCTCGCGCCCCGTGCTCGAACCTCTACCCCTTAATCGGCACCGGGCACCACATGGCACGTCCACTTGACAAGTGATTCCCAGTCTAAATTATAAATTTGAACCGCAGCCCTCTGAAGTATGATAATGAGTATGTTTTCGGCGAGCGGAAATTACGAATTATGCAAAATGTGACTGATGATTCTAGCACAATTTGTTGATTTTTGGCGAGTGATCTTGTTTAGTCAGTTCACCAGAGGAAGTTTCCCGTTTTTGTGAAGATTGCCTTCAAATTTCGGATATTCCGATTAGCGTTCCATAAGCAGATATTCAGTGTTATTTTGATGCCTAAATTTAAATCACTGGCTCTCTGTCTTTGTGTGCCTCGTACATTTTGAGTTTACTTTTGGAGCTGGACTGTCTCGTTCTCTACTTCGCGTGGTCAAGGGTATGCATGCTAGGTCTCGTTCGCCTGACGGGTAGGCAAAAACTTGCCAGCGATGCATGCGTGTAAAGCGTTGTGGAGTGGCCTATCCAAAGTCTCGCAGGCATCGAGCTCACCTACTGTAACGTGCAGAAAAAAATCTGAGAAAGACGGAGTTTTATCCCTTTTAACCTGACGTACCTCGTGAGCGTACCTTCCCTAGCCCCGATAAAATTGTTTCCGCCTCCGCATTGGTATTTGATTGGAAAACAAGGATAGGATTCTCCCACACAAATTATAATACATTTCGACTGTAAGTAAAAAACAAAAACAAATTATTCAAGTTTTAGTGTAAGTGGCACCGGCTGATATTGAAAAACAAAATATTGATATCAGGATTAAACAAAAAAGAAGCAACTCATTACAAAATTTTACAGTCGAGGAATGACGACCCAGTCGGTATCATCATACTCTGGAAACTCTGGAGGTAGAACTGGAACATCCTGCATCATCTCCTGGTGACAGCCCAGTGAACACCACGCGCAACGATCGCCCTTGTAGCAATAGCTTTGCACATAGGTGGAAAACTTCAGCTCGGGGTTCAAGGACAGGAGCTTTTGCACGGCGCCCCGATGCAGCGCGTCGTGCGCACAATCGACGTGTATTGTGAATACGTTGAGGGTGCGCAGGGCCGGCGCGTTGGAAGGCGTGATGCCGAGCAGGAGTTCATCGGTGGCCGGGCCTCCAAACTCCAGGTGCTTGAGCGCCGGTAGGTGGGGCAGCGCCTTGAGCAGAGACTGCTGCTCAGGTAAGTGGTGGTGCGAATCTTCGAAATCCAATGACAGTTCCTCCAGGCAGGAGCGCCCGGTAGCGGCCAGAGCCAGCACAAAATCCATGTCGGGGGAGGAGGCTACGCCGATCTCTGGTTCATACTCGAGCGTCACCTTGACGAGTTGGGTGGCTCGGCGAAGAAACTCGGCACCGGCGCAGGCCTCACCGTCGTACTCCACATAGAGATCCAGGTCCCTCAGCTGTTCGCACCCGGCCACGGCCTCTAGCCCGGGCATCAGGCCACACTGCAGCCTACGAAGGTTCGGCATTCCTGTCAGGAAAGTTGCAGTTGACGTTGAGGTCAGAGGGAAGCAGCCGAGGTTAACGGACTCCAAGGTTGCCGCGTGCATTGTCAGGATAAAGTCGCAGAAGAGCTCCTCTTCCGGGGTTCGCGGATCGTGCTCAAAGCTTTTCAGGGACGCACCGGGAAAGGACCTATGGAGACCGGCCAATATGGATGGCGCGAAGCACCGAAATCCTTTAATTTTTAGCTCCTCTAGGCGTGGCGTTGACGCTACCGTCCCGAGAAGAACGGAGGTACCCTCGACATGGTTGACACTTTCCCACATACAGGGACCCAAACTAAGCCTCCTTAGCCGGCCAAGTGCCGCCTGGTTGCGGATGACAAGGCTTGCTTGAAGTGCGTCTTTTTCTGACACGTTATTCAAACTCAATGTCAACTTGTTGACGGCACACCTGGTCGTGGTGTACAACGTGTGAAACTTCTCCAGCGGGAATCGAACCCGCCATGCGCGCAGGCACGGCGCCAGGCGCAGCACAGAGCACTGTTTGTAGCGAGGGGTGTCGTCAAACCAGACGAGTTCGAAGCGCTGGTGCCGCCAAACCTCCGGGAACATTGCCAGGGCCCCGAGCCGGCGGCACACGAGGCGGCAGGCGAGCAGGTCCTCTATTTTCAGGTACTGCATCACCTCGAGCAGCACGTCATCTGGGAGCAGCTCCATGTCCTGCAGGGACAGAACGAAGACGTGAGTGTGTTTTCAGTGTGATTTTCTAATATGGTTAAGATCTGCTTCGAGCCACGCCATATGACAACCCCACTCCTCCACTTTACCCCCCCCCCCCCATTTTTGTCGGCAAATGGAGGATCCTCTGGATACGCGTCTACGTCTTCACTGTAAATACGGGGTACCTAGTAGGTAGGCGACTCTCGAAAACTTCAGGGTTTAGAGGGGGCAGTGGCGTGTTTCGAACTAGTTGTATGCGCCCGCCACAAGTAGGGCGGTTCGAATACCGCACGCAGATAACTTTGTCTTACTCCGCGCATGCAAGGTCCCATAGCGCCTGCCAGGTAGGCAAAAACCTGCCTGTAGTGCATTCGTGTACATCGGTGTGGCCTACCCACAGTCTCGCAGGCGCCGAGCTCAACCCCCCCTAACTTGCCGAATAAATCTGAAAGGAGAAAAAAACACGGCATTTTCACGCTGTGTTTACCTTGTACCTCCCCACCCCTCTTGATGATGTTCCCGCGTCCGCAACGGTATCTGATTGAAAAGAAATGATTATCCCAAACAAATGATAATGTATTTCAACTGGAAGTATAAGAAAAATAAACCAAGAGATACAATAATTAACAAGCATTTAGTATCGATCGGTCTGGATAAAGGGTTTGTTATTCCTAAACTAAAAATTATCATTAAATTTAAATGAGAAACAAACTAATTAATTTACAATTTCACAATCGAGGAATGGTAGCATAGTTGGCACAATACTTTGGTGGTGGGCCCGAATCATCCCGCATCTCCTGGTGGCAACCCAGAGAACACCACGCGCAACGATCATCTGTGTAGCAATAGCTTAGCTTATAAGTGAAAAACTTCAGGTCGGGGTTCAAGGACATGAGTTTCTGCACCGCGTCTCGGTGCAGTGCGTCGTGCGCACACTTGACGTCTATTCTGGATACCTTGAGGGTGCGCAGGGCCGGCGCGGTGGCGGGCGTGCTACCGAGCAGGAGTTCGTCGGTGGCCTCGGCGTGCACCTCTAGGTGCTTGAGCGCCGGTAGGTGGGGCAGCGCCTTGAGCAGAGACTGCTGCTGAGGGAAGGGGCCCCCGTCCCTAGTTTTGATAGACAGTGCCTCCAGGCGCGAGTGCTCAGTCGCGGTCAGAGCCAGCACAAAATCCACGTCGAGGGAAGGGGCCATGCCGACCTCATCATAATCGAGCGTCACCTTGACTAGTTGGGTGGCTCGGCGCAGAAACTCGGCGGCGGCGAGGGCCTCGCCGTCGTACGCCACGCACAGTTCCAGGTCCCTCAGCTGCTCGCACCCGGCCACGGCCTCCAGCCCGGGCATCATGCCACACTGCAGACTACGTAGGTTCGGTATTCCTGCCAGGAGAGCAGCAGTCGACGTCGAGGTGAAGTAGTAGCAGCCGAGTTTAACCGACTCCAGGGTGGTGGCGTGCGTGGACAGGATAAACTCGCAGAAGGGCTCCGCCTCCGGGCATTCCTCCAGGTCGTGCTCAAAGCTCTTCAGGGACGCGCCGGGGAAGGACCTGTGAAGACCGGCCAGCGTGGACGGCGGGTAGCAATCGAATCCTAAAAGCTGCAGCTCTTCTAGGCAGGAGGTCGTCGCCGCCACCGTCCCGAGCAGCACGGCGGCGTCCTCGGCATCCATGGTACTCCGCCACACATGGGAACCGATACTAAGCCTCCTCAGCCGGCCGAGCGCCGCCTGGTTCCGGATGAGGAGGCTGACTTGAAGTGCGTCTTTCCCACTCATCTCTTCTACACAGAATGTTAGCGTGTGCACGGCACACCGGGTCGTGGTGTACAGCGTGTGAAACTTCTCCAGCGGGATGATGAGTTCCCACTCGCGCAGGCAGGGCGCCAGCTGCAGCACAGCGCACTCGTTGTGACGAGGGCCGTTTAAGCCGTAGCCGTCGTCAATGCAGACGAGGTCCAGGCTCTGATGCCGCCAAGCCTCCGGGAGCATCGCCAGGGCCCCGAGCCGACGGCACACGAGGCGGCAGGCGAGCAGGTCCGCTAAGTCCAGGCACTGCATCACCTCGAGCAGCACGTTGTCCGGGAGCAGCTCCATGCTCTGGAGGGACAGAGATGCGGTGCGGTGAGCACGCTTGTCTAGGCGCGTTTGCAGAAAGGGAGAGGGCTGGGAGGGGGAGGGACGGAATACTACACCCAGAGAAATGATTAGCAATGGCAACCATCTGATGGTCGGCTCAGGGAGCACCATAAAATATGGTTGAGACAACGGTGACAACGTGATGAAAACCATATTTTTGGTTCTCACTACCACGGTAAGATTGCATCAACCACATTTTATGGTGCTCCCTGAGCCAACCATATGATGGTTGCCAGTGCTAATCATTTCTCTGGGTGTATGTCTAGGTATCGTTATGACAGGCAAAGATCTTTTAAAGTGTGTCTGTGTGCGTGTGGGTGTGTGTGTTTAGGGTGGGGGGAGGGGGGCGATAGCCCTCCCCAAGGACTCTAGAAAACCGCCTGGAAGGTGGGCAAATTGCGCCACAAACCTCCCTGAATGTAGGCACCGACAGTGCATCGCTCTCCCCCCCCCCTCCCCCTTTGACAGCCGGACCTTAATCCGCGTCTGATTTTCATTGCAATCCACTTATGATCGAGAGCCGCGTCATGACTCCCCCTACCCCACCCTGTGTTTTGTCGGCATAAAGTGCACTGTTTTAGTAATGAAATGATTGGTTCCTTGCACTTTGGCGGTCAGTCGCCCTTCGCTTGCCTACAACAGCACCCCCTTAATATGCGCAAACGTCTACACTGTAAATCGAGGGTGTGAAGCGTGAAGCATGCGGGCGACTAAATCGCCTAGCCCCGCAGAAACTATGCGACTTGGTCGCCTACCTGCCTACTGCGGTCTTATTCGGAGTAATTGCACGAACATAATGGCACGACACCCTGGATTTAACCTGGATTAACGGTGTATACACTGTGAACATAAATGCACTGTATACCCTTGACTTGTGGCCCTCGTCAGCTGTTAGAAGGGAGTTATGGAATGAGTAATTCGCGATTCGAATTTTCCTTTAGACGCAAATACAATTCAAAAGGTCCCGCCTTGCTCGAGTTCCGGAGCCTCGCCTACTCCCCGCCTTGGCCCCGCTTCGGCCCCTCTTCCCTCCCGACCCCTCGCCCAGCCTGGCTGACTTCCCCCTCTCCAGGCCTGCACTGCACACGCACGCACTGCGTCGACTGGAATCCCGCCTCCCTAACCTAATGCGAGAGTACAAGCTGATCAATAAGTTTCTTTCTAGTTTGTTTCCGTTTCTTTTTTTCTTCTTGTTTGTAATTGATGTATCATCTGCTAAAAAGGCGCTCAGCTGTGGAGCCGCCGCCATGCCATTCACGCTCTCGGAGACAACACAACACCGGCAAGGTTGCTTTGCAGGTTAGGTTACTGGAAGTTGCACAGGGACTAAAAAGTGAAAGTTCGATCGTCTTGCTACCCTGCCCCCTACCACCCTTCACCCCTCTGTGAGATTCCTTCCTCCTCCATGGCGCGCCCCCTAACCTAAAATGGGTTCGTCTGCGCCGCGGTATGGTTCGAGCAGACAGCTATTGACTTCCGTCGCGCCTACCTCGTTCAGTTGAAATATTCCTTGGCGTTGAATCGATGGCACCTATTTGGAGCTGGGCTGCGTGTGGACTGGGACAGTGTCGTCGGGGGACGACGAGGTAAGCAGTTTCGAACACCTCACCAGCTGACAACAAGTGACAGATACCGTCGTCGCCGTGTGTGTGCAACCAGTGGAACGACAGAGTAA